>NW_026856764.1:0-82850 GCF_026571515.1 Ruditapes philippinarum
AGTCGAGCAATGAATACACTTTATTTAGCAGACCAAACAATACGACACAAGAATTTATTGCTCAATAAATTCAAGCATATATTTGTATGAGAATGTTGAGAAAATACGAAATAACTTGAAATAAGTTAATAATTCGGAAGCAATAATGTCAACAAAATGACATAAAATTGCAGACGCTGTTTGATTTAGACTGTTTATGAGGAATTATGCGACATTTCTCACGCCCCCTAGTACCGGCATGAGCGGTATTCAATCTTGAACACTAAAGGTGCTGGAATCAAGAATCCCGAAGGACCATATTTGTAAGACGTGAACATTCTCAAAACATCGTCTTTTCTTGGTCTGTTTGGAATCTGGATTATCTGGAACGTGACCGCCACGAATCAGAATAGATTTGTAACATTATAAGCATATATCAGTAAAATGCTTGTGTTCTTGACATGTCTCATAGACATGTCTGATTAAAACCAGAATATTGTCTAAGATTGTTTGCTTGTGAATAATTCAGTAATGAAATACGTGACAGGTTTAAATTTATGGTTCCGTTGCACATGCAATATATTAAATAATAAAATGTATGCCAGATTTGATATATATTAAGCAATAATTAATATGAGACAGTCATTATTAGACTTATTTGATTAATGGCTGGGTTATTTAGTCTAAATGGCCACACAACGAATACAATATATAAACAAACACACGGATGTATCATGTTTAAATGCTTGTTAATTGTAGATTTAAAATTAGAATAATTAATAAATCTAGAAAACGATATAAAGTTATGTGAAACAGTCACTGTGTATTTTCAAAAAGATCAATATTGTTTTGCATGGAAATTAACAATAATGAATCAAACTGAGAAAGGTATCCTACGCTATTAAATTTCCGTAGCAATTTCTTAAGAGTAATTTTTTTCAACTATATTGCATATCGAACAGAAAGTATGGTCAAGCTCATTGTTCAATGTAGTGCGTCTTTATTTCTTAGTCAAATGGTAATTTGTAAATGTGTTTAATTAGTAATTATAATTGACATAAATTTCAATATATTTAAAAATGATTTTCTTTTATCTCTTCCCCATATAATGAACTTTTGAAACCTTGAACATTAACCCTTTTCGAAATTCTGAACAGTTTAACTTCTCACGAAACTTTCTTTTATTTTGTGACAAACATATTCCTGCTATTTTAAGTCAGTCGTCACCTTCTATAATATTGTTATTTGTCTGTTATATATATGTCTTCAAATGTACAGTCTATAGTTCGTTTATATTTCAAAAGATATAGAGGATATTTGTTTGTTTGTGTGTAAGATGAAATTTTATTTCATCGAGTGGGCTTTAAAAACAGTATTCTCACGAGTGGCGAAGCCACGAGTGAGAATACTGTTTTTAAAGTTCACGAGATGAAATAAAATTACATCTTACACAACAAACAGACAAATTTTCTTTTTATTTTATGCTTAAAAACAAGTTAAAACGAAATTTCCATAATTTTAACGTTAATATTAAAACTGTTTCCCCCATTGAGAGCCCCATTTATTCGGAATTTCTCATTAAAAAAAAGAAGCCTTGAGCTGAAAAATAAGTCCGCCAATCAACATTAAATGACGGTGATATTTATTAATTTTATTAAAAAAATATGAATGATCGCTTGTTTTGATAATAAAAACAAACAATTCTTGTAGGAGAAAAAGTCCAACCATCCATCCATATTTCTGTTACTTAGTGCGAATTTATATTAGACCTGGCTTTGTAAATTGTAAGCGGCAGCCATTTTTTAAAGTTGTGTATTTCATGGGAGGAAAATAATAGTGTAAGATTCAGAGGGATATAATTTGGATTTGTTAGTCATACACATTTTTAAAAGAAAGAAAACTTATTTAAGGATTGTAACAGACAAAAAATAAGTGTTGACAGATGTGAAAACATTCAGAAAAGGAGCTAGGAAAATGGAAAACTTGGAAACCTGCTCAAGAACGCTGGGTTGATTTAACTTATTCTTCGAGTTATGGCTGTCAATGCTTTCAATTTTTCATAAAGCATACGGCAGTTATTGCTCGTAGGATACTTTCATATGCCCAAATGTCATCAAGAGCAGTTTTGCATGGGGAAGGAATGTATTTTTGAGACTGTCAAAATGAAACAAAAAAACGAAATTTGGTGATTGGAATTTCATGAATTTGAATGAATAGAAGTAAGTTTTCTTCTTTTTATTACTTTTGACATTTAAGTTATTAATCAATTTCAGTTTTGCTTTTTCTTTAAACAGCCTGACATTGTCAGAATTGTCAGCAAAAATAAAATTGAGGTACCACATGGGGATAATCTTAAAAAAGTAGTTTCATCATTGAAAAGAGTGAAATTATATTTTGATAATTTTCACTGTGAAATTACCAAATATAATTTTCACGGATAAATCAGTAATCCACTGAAAAGCATAAAATAAAAATTCTTACATACCTTACCGTAATATTCACGGAATATAATACCTCGTGTGTAGAATCTAACCAGCTAACATTTTCTCGTAAGAAAAATTGAACTGTTTGAAGGATTGTTTTATTGAATAAACATTCCCAAGAGGTAGATTTAATAAAGAAATATGTCTAAGAAAACGACTGAGAAGATATTATTGAAACTATTTATTACTTCAACCAGCAATTGCGTCATATAGTCGATAAAAGTGTAACATCATTTATATTGAACCAATTCAGTCTCAGTTTTATGTCTTCCAAAATAGACAAACAGATCAAATATATAAGCAATGTACTAAAAATAAATATAAGTCGGTGGTTCAGAATGATAACATGATTATGTGAAATTCGTGTACATTTTATTCATAAGTGACAATGCAAACATGTAACATCTCTAACTTTAAAGCTCTTCTCATGTAGTGTTAATTGCCGAAGTAGCAACTTAAAATCGACGGACTACAACTATCACCGCTTCACCAGTTAAGTTATAGCGCTGTCGATGGTGTATATAAAACAAACTTAGATAGCAAAGAGTATCACGGTTTCATTCATGTTTTAAATGAATAAATAAATAAATAAATAAATAAATAAATAAATAAATATAACAGATAATAAAATAAAACCGGGCTGAAATACGAGGACACTGGAAATAACATTCCAGCTGACGGCTATACTTCAAGCAAAATGAGCATCATGCAGGGACTTGTTGGGGGAAAGAGAATGTAGAAAAATTAAGAAGGGGTAGAGGGACAAAAGGGAAAATGCCAGGGAGGACATACATACAGACAAAGTTGAGATAAATCTAAACTGGAACCCTTAATATACAAAACACATGTACTTAAAGTTGACTCGAATTTTTAGACTAATTTGTTTAAACATTATGTTAAGAAAAGCTTATGCTATAACACATTTTTATAACACATTACTCTCGCTGACGGGCGGTTTTCTGCCATTTCATTCAATAATAGCGCATAGATATATTATACATGATTATCCATCTCTCACCACTAACTCCACAACACACTATAAACTATCATATTAGTTCACAAATAATGTACTACTTTGATAATAAATTAACTATACATATTTTCATAAGTTGTAAACATTAGTGCATTTTGTATGATTTACTCTATCTAACTCACGAACAGAACGGTATGTATGCAAACGTTACATTCCAAGACATGTTCGACAAGATGATTAGAAAAATGTATGAGAAACGAAACTATTTTACGCCATGTCACTTGTAGTTCGCTTTCCCGTTTAAAATCAACAACTCAATGATTGCTTTCAATTATCTAGTGTGTTAAGATGAACAATATTACGTAATAGTGTATAATAATTAATAATGTTTTAAATAACAATTTTGTTATTAAATTAATGTGTTGAACAGCATAACTGAATGAATTAAATGCATATGTTTCTAAAACGATTAGCAAAAGAAAAGTGTTCTGTTTTCTTTAAATGCATGCTGGACGAATATAAGCAAAGCGTCGTTTTCAATAATTAGCAGATCCTGCATGTCTATACATTCACGAGACAGCTCATGAGCTATAAAACAGTCTAATAAAGATTTTTATAACCACAATTTCCCTTGCACAGGCAGTTAACTAAGATATTTTTCAAGGAAAACACATTGCCGGAAATAACTGATCAGTTTCAATAATACTTATTGAAGTATAAAATGACCCACATATCAAAATAAATAGACTATGCTATAAAATACTCGTATATGCCCGATAGAAGTTAAGGAAAATACCGTCTTTTCGGTTATTGTTGCAAACGCTGAAAAATTTAAGTGTCTTTCTTTTGTGTTTACACGTTGACAATGTTTATATTCGTAATAGGCAGAAACATACTTGAATGTCACCTGTTTAAACAATTTTCTGTTATAACATGTGCAATTACCTTTTCATTTTTCTACGTATTCAGGTTCCGTTACAGTACTAAATGAGTATAAAATAGCCAAAAATCAGATTTTAATCCAAGTACTGATAGTGATTTCATTTAAAATTTATTGGGTCTGTAATATACTCTACATTTTCTTCACAAAATGACAAAAAGGTTATGTAAAAAACTCATTATCTAATCACTAAACAAGTTATCTTGCTTTATATTATAAAGATTATAAAAGGACTTAATATTTTTAACAAACACATCCCCCAAGCTACCGGTTAGTAAAAAAAACCTTCCCACGAAACTGCTTGGGCGGATATTGTTGAAAGTTTCATTATCTTATTTGCGTCACCACTATCGATAAAGGTATGACATCAATGCTCTTTATCTGGATAAGTTTCTAAATATAAGAACATGGTGAATAGAACTTCCTAGAGTCTAGTGAAACCAAAATAATGTGACGGATTGGTAAAATACTATATTTACAGATGATAATGAACAGCAATCAGAAGATAAACATATTCAGTTATTTATATCACATTTGCAGCATAAAAAGCGTGTTAGTTTTCTTTTAAACGCAACCAATATTTAACTAATTTAAAAAGCATTATAAATGATCATAACTAGTAAACCATTCTTTTTTGTAAATTGTTTAATAAAAAGTAATTTCAATTCACCATAAAACTCACTCATCTGCAAGTAATAATAAATTTATTGTGCAATCTGTCGAACATGTGGACTAGATACTTTAAAAACGTCATAACTTATTATTGTCTAAACATTAATTTCATTATTTTTCTATGTTTCTAAGAATTATAATAAAATTTCTCTTTGGAACAACAAAAAGAAAATGTTTGGAAAAAGTCCAGTTCAAGTTAAAAAAATCCGTTTGGCCTACATTGACTGAAATATAAAAATATAAAATTAAATTTGATCTTTTGTAATAGAAAAATAAAATTACGATTATCTTTGTTAATGAAAATATTTCAAATCGTCTATTACCGATAGAAAGGGTTTACAAGGAATATTTAGTGACTGCTTTAGCACGTAGCGTAATCGTTTCGGGCTGATATGGAATATTTCCCCGTTCCTGAAATGATTTGGATTTTTTTCACCGGTTTGATAAGTAAATAAGATTTCGAGCTTAACAAAGTAAGACAATATATAAAATAAATGAGCATATTTACAACTGTTAGTCTTTGAATATTCTACTTGCATGGAATATTGCAATGTTTAAGGAATTCATATACAACTTTATAAGGTTAGTTAACGGTCTTTTATCAGTTGGAATCGAAATACAAATTTCACATAAGACTAACAGTTGTTATATGTTTATTGTATATATTTTCTTAGTACTTTGTCAAGCTCAAAATCCAATTTATCTTCATCAATCCGGTGAAAATCAGTTCAGAAACGGCCTTTTAAGTTTAATGATATAATGCACAGGAGCTGTGTAATGTACAATTGTATACTATGATTCATTTGTAGCTTGTCGTTGAAGACGTTAAATAAAAGAATAACGCACTGATGTTCAAAAATATTATATGATACAAAGAGTAGCTGACGTATTTAACAGCTTTTAATATCATTACAACAATTCATGTTATTCTCCAGAAATTAATTGTTAACCCTAACTACTGTTGCAAATTAAGTTAACATTGTTTGACAAGCTATTCACTGCAATAAAAAAATTAAATTTTCCCTCTTGTGTTAGTTACGCCCTAATTGTTTTATTCAAACGTGCTAAAACATTACAAAGATAGAAATTTATATCGGAATCACGTGTTTCCAGATATTAAGTAATAAACTTTAACATTATACAAAAAAAAATTATGCGAAACAGACGAGCAATGAATATACGTCATTTAACAATCAAAACAGAACGGTACTAGTGTTTATACAGAAATTCAAGCCAACATGTATTTGTATTGCCTAACATTATAGGATGGTTGTTTTAAGCAGCATGCTTCAAGATTCATATAATTTACTGGAAATGTTTAAACAGAATATATTCAAAAGAACATATTTCCGAAGTGCACAACGAAAGTAATTGTAAATGCCATGTTATGTTACGTAAATTTCCGAAAAGAGGCAAACTCTTACTGCGAGAGCCACAAAGTAGAAATTTGGTAATAAATACTGCAAAATCAATTATTACTCGCACAAAACATGTAAACTACTATTGAAATCTTAAGTACTTTTACTTTTCTTAAAATTCTTTAACTTTTTTTCTCAAGTTCAATTTTCTTGAAATATTTTGGGTTCTCTGGTGGCATTAGCTTTAAAACATTGTAAACGTTATCTCATTTCGTTGTTTCAGTGCTTATTTCTTTTGTAAGAGTCTATTTCTATTACTTCTATTGTATTTTCATTATGACACAAAACATGTTTTAGACGCGAAGTCTAGACTCGAAAGTCTAGACTCGAAATTCCTAGTAGATAATTTTTACAAACTTATTCCACGAGTATGAGATTGAAACAAATCTGGAAAAATGATAATCATTTGCAAGCAATAATAACAACAAAATTACATGAAAATTGCATAACTCGATTTGTATGAGTCTGTTCATGGGGAATAGTGCAACATTTCCAATGCTCCCTAGCACCGGCTTGAGCGGTATTCAATCTTAAACACTAAATGTGCTGGAATCAATGATCAATGATCCCAGAAGGACTACCTTTATTTCTTGCATATTAGACAGTATTTTCTTCTTTTAACATTGGTGCTTAATTTATGACTGAATTGCCTGCTCTGACTTTTTATTGACATTGTTTATCCATACGTTACAATGAAATAAAAAATAAAGAAAATTATTAGTTTTTGTGATTTCTTTCCAAAAATGATATTTATGTTGATATATGCAAGAAAAATAAAAACAAATTTGGCTGTCATCACAGACAGAAATATCTGGCTAGAACGTAATTTTCAAAGAGGTAAAAAGGTACTGTATTTTATATCTTTATATGACAATAATTTTGCTACATGTATGCCTGAAAAATATCATTGACATGTTTGCATATCATTTTTACTTGGGTGCCCGTTCGTGCCTAAAAGAATGCACGGAAAGGCACATGAGGTCTTCCTCCACCATTACAGCTTAAACGTCGCTATATGACTTATGCTGTGTCGGTGTGACGTAAAACTCAAACAAACAAACGTATCATTTTTTAAATACTGGATTGAGTTTGTTATGAAAAGCTATAGTTTTGGATATATAAAATAATTCTTCTTTATATGTGTTGTATGAGTTAAAATTTTGCTATTGTTACCAAATGATTTTGAAGTATACTTCAAAGGAAAATTTACATAATATCGACAATTGCAAGGCTGTGCACAGCACATGATTTCCAATTTGTTTTTTTAAATGTTTACTAATATCTTTGTCTAAAAGACTTGTGTTAAAACGTTTGAATAAAACATGGCAATAAATATATTTTGTTTTAAAATTCACATTCTTTTATTGTCAGACACAATTTAAAATAGCGCATAAGTGCAAGACGTAAGACACGGTGTAAAAATGCAATAAGTTACCAAAAGTGTAAAAGTGCAATAAATACCAAAGGAAATAACATTTAAATGAACGCTTGCAGATATTTATAAAATTTTATGGGATGATAAATTCGTCTTAGTTGTCTTGGAAATCATAAATGGTATTATCTATATATGTGATTATTCCAAACTGTCTGATTTATTCGAAAATTTAATGCTTTGCAAAACAATCCAAATCGTTTATTTTTGTAAAATTATTAGAAGGAAGATATTTAAATATCTGTTCCTATTTACTTCGTATTTTATACAATCAAGATAAAGATGGTTTTTTTTTATTTTTAGACATGTTACGATACATAACGAAAGACTGCATTTCATCGACTTTGATATTTACGTCTTCATTGGAGGAGGTGAGGAAGAGGTCTTCCATACCAAATAAGCCTGTTTTCATTAGGGGGCCAAAGTAATAAAGCAAAGTTTAATCTAGAGTAATGATGAGGCCCAGAAAGTGTTCACCCCTCAATCTCTCTCTTATCGGCGGACAAATGCTTCAGAACAATCAACGTACACTTTCGGCTTTCTGCTCCTGTAAAAATAACATCGCCTAGGAAGAATTTGTGTCAATCAGACACGACTGTGAGGCATACTGCTCTCGTTCTATCCATCTGTAGGATGCTGTATGCATCTGTTGGTGTCATGCCAACATTCACGCAATGTTTGGTGATGGCGGGCTGCTCGACACGATTTGACGTCGGCGTTTCCCTTCAGCTATTTTCTAAAGACCTGAACACGTCCATTTCAAATATCTAGCTAGTTTATTATTATATGAATTCGTACAACTTTGCTACTGGAGGTGTCAGATAAAGTATTATTACGTTTTTGCGGCAATTATTTGAAAATAATTGATAACATGAATAGGACATACGATTTTTAGTGGAACATCAAACTGCTCCGTAGCGTTTGTAAATGAAATATTGACAGCGTAATGTTAAGAGATTCTTTTCTCAATTTTCATGTTTATGATCGGATATATGTGAAACACGTAAGTGTAAATTTCAAGATAACAGTGACTTACATGAACTTTATGAATACAAACATACATCAAAAGCCTTAAAAAAAGAAAAGTATATATTATATAATAAATATAACATACATTTCAATATTATAATTGACTTATTACACAAAAGGTAAATTCTATCTTGCTACTTGAAACACATTTTGTCTGGACCGAGCTTTTTTGTGGTAGTGTTTGCGTAAGTATGTTTGTATGATGAGATAAAACATGCTTGATAAGCGCTGTTAATCACTGTTACAGAAAACTGATCTGACATTTAAGAAAATTTGTATTTTAAAATAATAATAAAACCAATGCACTTTTCTTTACATCTTTTGTGAAAGAAACGGCAATAAGACAATATATCAAATATTTGTCATGATAACATTTTCATATCCGGAAGTATTTGTTTGACTGTTGTTGCCTGTAACAAAAAGGAATAAAATGATATTACATCAATTGTTTACAGTTTCCATGAAAGTAATAATCCATCGTCAATTAAAATGTATGTCTACATATTAAATTTATATATATTAACGTGTAGTTATATCTGTTTTTTATAAAACACAACATAATGTTATATTGTATCAATTATCTCTGCCATTATAAATGAAGAAGAAGGTAAATAAACCGCGGACTCATAAAATGACATTGATGCCTGTATGAAAGATTGGGAAACCGGATGTGAAAGACTCGTTACATAAAAGCGTTATTTACATACTTATATCGTTATATATCTATATTTATAATTTGTAATACCATGTTGCAGTATCAAGTACTTTGATGTTTTTTTCACCAATGCTTTTTGAATATCAGATATTGTGATAGTTTCTACATTGTTTCAATAGCGTTTTGTTTATCTATTGTTTTAAAAGAAAAAATAACTGTCTTTAAACAGACAAATATAGCTTAAGAATGAGCCGAAAAATTAACAAAGTCATTGATGTATTTATTTTTTATCAAATAAAGGTTTGTAAATGCATGCCGCATGAAAATAAAAAAGCAATAAAGATATAAATAATAAAGATGAAGGTTAAAAGATAAATACTATATGTAATACAGTTACCAGCAATGTTATCTAAAGTGTCGTATTCAGAGTCAGTATTGTTAATTCGATGCTTTGTTGTTGAATATTGTGTTTTTATAATCTCGCTGTAATACAGGAAAATATAGTCACGAATTAACATTTTTAATCTTGCCGTTTTGGACTTCCTTTAGGTATTCTTATTTTTCTCTATTTTAAATTGTTTACCAATGGTTTTGGGCACTTAAAGAAACATGTTTCTTTCTCACTCAGTCTGATATTTGATAGTATTCTTTGTCAAATTTTTAAATACAAATATACTCATATTGTTGTTACTTTTTGCAGCAGCACTTTAAGTAAATAGGCATGGAGTTTATGAAACTACGCTTTCGTTTATGTTTCATTTTGCTTGTTCTAATTTGAATTTTTTACTGTTCATCATACATAGAGAACCTTAAAAATTATAGGGTGTGTATCTTTTTTCCTTAACATTTTCAGAGCACTGAGATATTTAAATGGTAAAAGTACTTAGCTAGTGATCGGCTCAACTTATGTAACTTATGTAAGTTTGTAAGGGACATTGCTGGATTGTAACATAAGACAGGCAACAATTTTACACAAGTACTACACTTAACAATCAGTTAATACGAGGCAGTTAAAATACTTTCGTCAACATGTAGCAAGGAAATTAAGTAAAGAAAAAGAGAATAATTGATTGAACATTTTATCTCTTTGATGAAAGTAAATACCAAACCTGTTTCGTAAAATGAAACAACAATTATTTTGACTGTTCAAAGCTTAATTTAATATTATTATAATTTGTGATAACCGGGAAATGCATTATTTTGAAAATGATTCTATGAGACGAGTTTACATCGATTACCTTTTTCTTTCTCTCAATAACAATACTACCACTGTGATAGTTAAAACAATAATTATCAGCACAGCTACAGATCCGCCAATTGCTACTGCCAAAATATATGCAGAATTTCCGTTTGCATTGCTTAGCTGGGTTCGATTGTTCATATCTTCAACTGTAAGAAATAAGATCTATATTTTATATTAATAATTGTATACTGATTGTGATTTTCCTTAGCATAAACTATTATAGTATTAACAATTAAAGGTTTCGGGTGACACATCGTGTTAGTTATTACCTTAAGTAAATTGCCATTTCCGTATTTGTAAATATTTGTAAAGTTATTTAGACTTATACGATAATTCGAACGTTCTCTTTTAATAGAAATGATGTAGTATTGCACAGTGCTTAATAATACAATCAGTTACGTCTTGTGCTTAGTAAGTACCTTTAAATAAAGAAATAAACCTATTGTAATCAATTGTAACCAATTTGATAATCATGGTAAGATGGACGTTACAAGTACCATGAACGAACAATAATTTGCTTAAAATGTTTTGACATAGATAAAAAATATAATATTCATAAAATATAATGACGAAACGAAATTTTGTCTTTACCAAACCTGTATCTTACTTAGACAAGCTAAACAAATATACTTACTAAAATATCCTATGTATTTTAAAAGATAAATCTTTAAAGTAAAAACTGAATAAATAATAGGTTTCATTTATTGAAATAAAGGTAACGAAATTCAATAATGCGTACCTTGATCACAGGAAGGACTTTGCCAATTAGTGTCACATAATCCAACATAACATTCACCAGTTGTACTTTTGCAGTTTGTGTTATTTTGACAATGACATGTTGATGAACAATTTAGACCAAATGCACGATAGTCACAGGCTAGTGAATGAAAAGGAATTAAGATGTTATTGCATGGAACTGGGACTGAATATTTACATTTTGAAAATCGAAACATTGACAAATACAGCGTATAATACTCGGAATGATAAAAGCTATAAATTCTATAAATTGAAGGCATCGGTAAATGTGAGCTACATTCCATGACTCTAGGGGGAGCTACAAAGGAAAACTAGAAAAATAGGTTTCGATAATGTAACTGTAATATTGATTTTCTTACGACCTGCAAGTTCATCCAAAAGTTGTTTTAGATATTCGGTAGGATTTAAATAACGTAATACTTAATACTTTATAACACATAAATATGCCTATATATACCTACCATCCTCACAAGACTCTCCCTTCCACCCTGCCGAGCAGTCTGGTGAATGGCATTTGCCTGTCACTTGGTTACACCCATTATTGTCTAAACAATGACAACTACGCAAACATCCATTTCCAAAGCTACCTACATCACATTCTAAAACATAAAAATATCGCTGAAGGATACTGAAACCCTCTCCGGACCTATATCTTCGGCAATGCATTTCAATGAAAATCTAGCAATTAAAAAATGGAAGTTTTTTTGGTCGAGATTTACGTCTAACTAACACAGTTTTAATAAAACGTTTTATAATTACATACAACCAAGATCTTACAAAGTTTGCATACAAATCAGGCTTGCTAATCCCTTGTCCTTAAACTGTTTAACGAGAAAAGTAGGAGGTGTTGCACACAGAAGTAATTGTTTACGCCCGCCCGCCGACATACCTTAATCTAATAACCGGTTTTTGGTTTCGGAGAACCTGGTTAAAAACAAAACCTTATGATTTAGAAACTTATCTTCAGAGTTCCTACGAATCAGAGTTAAAATGTTGACTTGTCTTGAATAATGGCAAAGAAAAAGTTCAATAGCCCCATATTTATTGTAAACGTAAGTCATGATAGTGTTTACATATGAATAAATTACCTTCCTCGTATAACATAAATTCACACAATGTCATTATACCCAATGGCAATTCTACAGAAAAATATCGTGTGATTATTGGATTAAGCTGTTTTATAAAATGTTGTTTGTCCGTTATATTTGGAACTTGGTAAACAAGGACCCTTTTAGATGCGACATTCGGCGACATAGATTCGTTTCCGGTATAAACTCGTGCATGTTCCAACTGCCATGGATTTCCTATCGAAGAGAAATGTATTATAAATATCATGCAATATTGTAAGGGATTGTGAGTAATTATCGAATAATTTACTTTTTAATTTTTGTGATGAAAAACATACACGTAATTTAAAAAATGAAAACAAATTATGTTGCAATTTGAATATGAATTTTGTAAATTTCTTTGACAAACAACGCATATTGCTAAGTAATTGCTGAACACTAATGTTGTCAGTCCTTTCATCAAAATGGTCGGCCAGAAATGCCTACATTGTGTCAAAAATTTAAATGCATTTAATTTCATACACATGTACAAGTTTTTACAATTTTACATCTAACACAAACAATTTGTTTTATTATGTTGTCTTTTTGTCCAGATTTTAGTACAGTTAGTGAAACGTGCAATGTAAGTGTTCATAAGACGTTTTGGTATTTGTTATCTTTGTGAATTTAGATTTTCTAAATCATTTCTTGCAGTGTGACTGAAATTTAAAGAAAGTTCCTGTCTTTCTTGCCAGATTACAGAACTAAAAGAATATTACGATTGGCCAATTGAGACATTCTAGTTAATTTTCATTAACAAACCAAGCGAGACTTGAGTTTCTTTATATAAAAAAAAAGTTTTATCATTTAATACCAAACATAAATTTAGTACCATTTCTTTTAATCCAATGTCATTTTGACTTTGTCTGCTATATTTGGTACTCAACATGTCTCAGAATATGAAAAAGAGGCTCTAAGCTACATAGAATATTAGATGATAAAGTTGGTAAAGGAAGTCACAATACAGTACTTTTAGCTGTTAAGCTGTAATTTACTTCAAGCAGTGTCGAGCAAATAACTCTTTGTCGTTTTATTTTTTCAAAATGCATACAGAAAATGCCCCTTTTTTACATGTGAATGAATATGACACTCCAGCTTATTTTGTACATACATATACCAGGTTTAATTAAGGATTGTGTTTTAGAATTTCTAAAGTTAAAATGTTTTGTGGAATGTATGTTTCCTACAACGACTGCTCACTGTGGAATAAGCTACTACAAGATGTGAAGAATTCGACCAATCGGGATTATTTTAAGGTTTCTGTATTAAAACTCTTTAACTAGAGTATGAAAACCGTTTCCATGTTGTGATATTTTTATATATTCTTGTTTATATAGCTTAATTGCCCATATATGTTGTATTCTCGTTTCCTTGATTGCCAAAATGTATTTTACAGAAATCTTGTACTGTGCTAGGACATGTAATTATACAATCTTGATCACAACGGAAACAAGTGAATATGACTCACTTTTTGTCCTTGGTATATGAATTCATGGTACATTTCTGTTCTGTTTTATTAATAACTTTGGGGTATTTGATATCTTTTATAAATAATAATGTCTTTCATAATGAGTATAATTGTACTGTGAAATAGTTTTTCTTCTTATCACTTGTATTAAAATTTAATTTGAAGTCACAATTAGTTTTTTTATTAATATGCTTTCTTGTTGTCTGAATTATTAGAGTAATTATGTGATATTGTGTCTCATTTTATAAAATTCAATGCATTTATATACGGAAATAAATAAGTTTTAAAATTATTATGTCAAAATCGGTTTCAATACAACTACATGTATACCCTTAAAATGAGTTTTATAATTTATACTATTTCCTGAATCTTCTGCACGTCCAAATATCTGCAAAGCGCCTATCAAATATTTGCTCCTTAGATCAATTTGCCACCACGACGGGGAGATTCCATCGGTTACACTGCAGCATTTACATGTATCAACTGAGTAGTTCCGTAACCCGTCTATTGCTTTACTTGAGTCAACATCGTGTCTATTATAGTAAGGAAATGTACTCGACTGAGTTGTGGTCACGTCTGCTCTTATACGTTCTATAAGATTTGAATCTGGAAATATTGCAAAACAATTAACTAACAATTCTTACTGTACTACAGTACAACGTTACTATACAGTCTTTTATTATTTCCTACATTTTTAAACAAATCAAAGCTGTATTCCGTTTATCTACTTATAAATTGGCGTAATTCCATGCTCTCAGATAAAGTAACGAAAGAATTTAGCTTCACTAATTGCAACCAAATCATAATTGAAATTGACATACACTTTATTATTTCAGTATTGAACCTACCACCTCTTTTAACTGTTAAAAAATATATCGTTCTGTATAAAAATATACACATTATCGATAAATGCATAAACGTTTTTAGACAATGTATGTATAGGTGGGAAATCATATTGAATTGTGAGAAAACTACTAAACAATACCTTTTATAGTTTAGATTAATTGTTAAATTCAATTTTACATTTTAAACATGTTAAGCAATATTGTATAGTGAAGTACTAATATTACATTTTTTGTTTTACGGTGCACCAACACAAATTAGGCTATATGGCGCAGAAACAGGAAAGATGATTTTGGCTAACTTTGGGTGTTACACACTTAGGGTGTTACAAACACCTGGGGTCAGTTAAGAAAAGGCGAAACTCAATCAGCTGATTTAAAAGAATTATTTATGAGGACAAATATTGATCCAGTAACATAAAAACATGCATTTATTTAAACAGAAAAAAGTCCTATCATTTTCCTATTAACCAAGTTTTTTCTTTCTTTTATAAACTTTTCGACTTAGTTAATGCAAAAGTAATTCATATAAACAGCATAATTTATTTTTATCAATAAAATATAATTATTTAGAAACTATAATGGAAAGTTACCTAAAATACAAGCAATGTTAGTTATATTAATAAAAATCAGCAGGACACAGTGACGTGCGATCATTGTTAGATCTGATCCCCTGAAAATAGAAAACCAGTATCATAATAACTTTCAAATACAGTTGTTGCCAATAATAGGGATATAGTTCTAAATTGACTAGCATAATATCATTTTAGTAAAGGAGTCAAAGGCAAAACGTAAAAAAGCTATACAAAAGTATAATTCTGTCAATCAAATAACCAAATTTACATAGATAAATCTTAAAAGACAAAAAAATATAATGAAATTTAGAATGTTATTTATTGTTTGATTCTTTCATCATATATATATTAAAAATAAAAAAACTAATGAAATTTAGAATGTAAATTATTGTTTGAGCATATGCATAATACATATTCATTATCCCCCATGTCATTCTAATATACATAGATAAATTTTATAATGTCTTGTGTATAATCTAAATGAAATCTGATAGAAAAAATATTTTATTGCAAAACTCGTTTTTATTGCAAAACAGGTTGTAATCAAATTGCAAAAAATATCACGTCAACGCAACGAGTTATGCAATAAAATTATTGCAAAACTCGTTTTTATTGCAAAACTGGTTGTAACAAAGCTTTTTATAACGTTTTGATATCTAACGCTACCATCTAGCATGTATTAAAATTATAAACAATTTTTAGTTATTAACTTGTAGCAAGGTTATCCCATCTTATTTCTGTTCCACTGCCTGCGCGTATAGACGTTCATGTTGATAGGCATATTGTAAACACACAAACACAGATACTATTACTTTAAATTAACGTCAGCTCCCTTTTAATTTTAGAAGTTATAAATGATGTATATGCTTGCCTACTTTTCCGGTGGAGAGGGTAAACAAATCTAAACACAAACACCAGCACACACGCACACACGCACACACACACACCAGCACACACACGCACACACACATACACAGATGTTACTTACCCGAACATACAAAGACTGAGCACTGCTGAGGTTTTCTGGTGAAATCAAATATCCACTACAGGCAGAGTTGAACGCAAAGCACAACATTAACTTACCGCAATTGTATTTAAACATCAGCAATTATAGCTAGTTTTTTTTTAAAAAAAAAGCTGTTTAGAAAAATGCCTCTCCTGAACAATAATATATCAATCCAAATATCCTTTTATCAGTTTAAAAAAAACAACAAGAAAATATCTAGAATAAATGTACATATCCGATCTGTAAATTCATTGTTTTCCATACAGGAAGTTGAGTGTGATAAACTATATCGCGAAATGATATATAAATTGATTACGTATCATTTTAGTTCTATTTTAATGTAGTTAAAATTGCAATATAAACAGGATAAATCAAATTTACACTAACATTTATAGATTGTACCATACCTTCTTACGAGTTGCTTAAAGATTAATTCTTTGTCTTGACAGCTGTCTGTTATGTTATTAGGTATGATTCGTTTACCCTGGGCCTCTCATAATAACACTCTATTTAGTTTTGCTCATAGTTTTCTGCTGCCATATATTCCGTATTTGTTTTATTTTCAAACAGTATTTCAAATACCGTTCTTCATTTTACTTTATTTTAGATAATACTTTTCTTATAAATAAATGTATCAGCTTTAGTTTCGTGTCCAGACAGGGACTTTCAATTCTTTCATGTAAGGAAGCTATCCAGCTAGTTTTCGGAACGTCGTTAGGTTCTACTCAGGTGCCCGTTCAATCCTGAAAAAATGCACGGAAGGATACCTGAGATATTCTTCCAAAGTCGCCGTATGCCCTATACAGTGTTAGTGCGACGTAAAATCCAACCAAAATATATTTATGAATGATGAATGTTTGCTTTAGCTTGTGATAAAGCAGGCGTCTTGGATGATGTTACTTGCACGTACTACTGTCGTCCATAAGTAGGCTCAATCAAAAATTGAGGTTTCAACATCGCCAACCTGGCCGAATGGGACAACCTTCAAGGTTTCCTTACATGCTAAATTATATTTAATATTTTTTATAAAAGATCTCATTATTTATATGTAATACAACTATTCATTAATGACTTTATATTATGTCGCTGGTAAGATTTGCGGGTATTGGTTATTTCAAAGTAAAACAATTTTTTTATATATTTCTTCAATCATGACAAGCTGGAGCTAAAACTATTAGCTTTGTTTTCATTTAATATACTGCTTAGTGTTAAATATCATTATCCAAATATTACGTGCACACATAGAAATAGAATAATGTGATAATGAAGAGAAAGTTATATATCAATATATAACTGTACGAAAGACCCGTCGGGACATTTCAACTTCATGCATTCCCGATTTCTTAATTTTACAGATTTCTTAATTTTAACGTCGTGAATTTACAATTTTATATTCGTTAATTCCCGATTTTATCTTCACGATTTCACAGTTACAACTTCACGAAGATGAAATCGGGAATTAATGAAGTTGAAATGTCCCCACCGATCTTTCATTTTAATTTTAACATTTAAATGCACTTACTTCCTGATAACAAAATGTATGTTTAAGCTTAAGGCAATTAAGCATCAACCTGATACACTTGAAACACTTTTAAAACTAGTAACATGTCTCCTGCCGAGTAATTTAAAAACATTTCAAACATTTTAAATGCTTTAGTTTGATTGTTAATGAAGTTTTAAATCAAAGAGTGTTTGTGTGTTGATTATTTCATACATCTTAGGACAAGTGTATGTGTGAGTGGGTACGTTTTCGTGTATGTTAAGGGGTGCGTTGAATCAATTTGATTCTATTTGATTGATAAAGAAACTGTGGATAACAATATGTGCTATTAATCAAAATACTCTTGTTAAAAATATCTCAAGCGAGAGCTACGTTCACGGAATGAAACCCACTACAACATTCAGGACAAACAAAAGGCACCAAGCAAAGCTCCGAAAAAAAAAACAAGCGTGTACATATTAAATGAGGTGCAGGTACAAATGAAAGACATGGTGTAGTGTAACAATAATGATTTAATGATTACCGTACACGATTGTACTACATTAAATTGTGGTTGCAATATTTAGCAGCAATGGTAGCTACGACATTTAGCAGCAAGTAAGACATTTAGCGGCATTGCGACATATAACGGTGCCAGAATGATTTAAGGTTATTTCACTAAAGGAATGCAATATTACATATGTTCAATGAAAACTTTAATATCTTGTACTTTCATTAATTTTCAAAGCAGTGTTTGAATTTCCCCTTGCTGGTAAATGTATATAATAATATCATTGAGAAATGAGCCTCCTGTGATTTCGTTTGGAAACAAATGTTTACATTTTGTACATTCAAAGCGTTTTAAACCAAACATGCGTTAAATCTTTTTGGTGAAAATCACTTAAGATATTTTACATAATGTGTAATCAAATGAAATATGCTTTCATTAATACTGATTTGCCGGATTACATAAAGTGCAGTAGTATTCTGGCATTAAGAAATAAGTTTAACGAAAGAACAATACGTTTCTATTAATAAATACTTGTTTTCCTTATCGTGACAAAAGCAACAACAAAAATGTTAAGGTTAACTTTGAAATCAATGTGCATTGTTTATCAATCAACAATTAACCAGCAAGTAAAGAAAAAATACTTAGAGTTTTTAAACGAGTTTATATCCGCAAAACGTCATTTCATAAGCTATTGTAATCATGATTCCGTGAGTCTGCTATATTTAAAATAAGGCAAGTGTGGATTAAATTTTGTCGACGTGGGTATATGCAGAAATATTGCAGTCAAGGCCATGTTGGTTGGCCTAAAATTCTTCCACTTAGTGTTTTATTCCCGCTTTATCTACAACGTTTATCAAGGAGCAGGCTTTAGTACAGCTTCATATCTATAATACATATTTGCATGATTTGAACTTAGAGGAGTTACCCGACATAGTAAGATATTAGTATTCCGGATTGGAATGTCTTTCATCATTATAATATATCTTAAAGCTGAACTTTTTTTACTTTCCTGGCAGCAGGAGATATCTTTTCTATGTAAACTTAGAAACGTTAACTGTTGCGTAACATGGACAAATTTAAATGAATCGGGTGTCATCATAAATATGTTTATAACAATCGTTTTATAGTGATAATATAAGCGTTTTATATTTTGATGCGTCTTTCATGCGTCTTAAACGTGTTATTAAAGTTATATTAAACGCTCATTTAAATAGCATGTTCCTTAAAAGCAAGCATTAATACGGAAGCGTGTTGGTGCCATTTCATAAAGTTCTATAAAAAGATAGATTCTAATTAGGATTTAGGAGAAACAAAAGCCTAATAATGAGTTTAAAACTCCTACGTAGGACTTTCAAATCCCTACGTAGGTGATAAAATCAAACCTAATTTGGAGTTTAAAACTCCTACTTAGGACTTAATAACTCCTTTGTGTAAATATGATAACTCCTACGTATGAGATAAAAAAAACTTAAAACTCCTAAGTAGGACTTAATAATTCCTCCGTAGGAATTTGAAAACTCCTACGTAGGATATACAATAGCCTAATTAGAAGTTTAAAACACCTACGTAGGTGTTATATAAAATAAGGGCACTTCTTCGTTCTACGTTAACCAAATTTCTTGCAATACAAACAGCTACGAAGGCGTTTTAACAGGGAAAACATGTATTAACGGATATGTGCTACTTAACATAGATATCATTTTGTTCTAAGATGTAAAGTATATAAAGAATTACGAACTTAATGCAACGAACGTTATTTTTATGTTCTTACTTAATATTAAACATTGTATACACATTGTTTTGCCCATCCGAGACTGCTGCCCATCTGTATAGAGATTTTCGAAAAGGCAGCATATAGAATATGTTCAAAAAGGGTTATGAAATAAGAATTAGTTCCTTGACGACTATTGTTACTGTAGTTCATCTGACATATATCTAAATGCGAAGAATTGTTACAGTCAAAATATAAAATTAATGCAATTTAATCAATCTATTCAAATACATTAACTCGGGTTATAACATTTGAAACGATTCTATACAAAACATTTTATAATGTTTGCATTATACGGGTGCTTACTAGGAACTTTGAGTATATATGCAATTTGAAAATAATCTAGGTGATTTTGGTTAATACAGAATTTATTTTAGTTCAATTGTGTAGGAAGCTATAAGCGTATAGAAACACTTTCAAATCTGTTCCTGAAACCAATCAGTTCTGAGCAATGAGTGTAAAGCTTCTTGCTCAAGGAAACAACGACTTGACCCTGACGGGGTTTGACCTAATGCGGCTAGCGATCATTAGATTACTAGTCCGACGCGTTAACCACTCGGCCATGCCGTCGCATCAACTAATCTAGGTGTTTTGTTACAGATCTAGAAGAGTGGATTTTTGTGCCATGATTTTTTTCTTCTTGTTGAAATATTGTTTTTTTTTTCCTATGTTATATTTAAATAATATACAAATATATGAATTAATCCCATGATATAGACTCGTAAGGCAATAGTTTATCTAAATTATTATATTTTCATTTTCTGTGGAATATTGAAAATATATCTGCTCATTTCATGCAGTATGTGGTTACAATGTAATTTGATGTTGTTTATTATTATATACTTATAAATGAAATATTGAGAACTATTAAAGAAAAAACAAGCGCATTTTATTTTTTTGTAATTTCACTTAAAAAATTTATTTTTCAATGCAGTGAAACTTTTTTTCCGGTATTTTCACTAGTGTCTTGCTAGCCAACTTTTTCCTAAATTCACCAAACCACAAAATTTAAGGTGAAGTCTTTCAAACTTTATGTAAAACGAAATAGAAAAATGTATGTCGAAATAAACAGAAAATTCAAGCACAGGATTCATTTTCATATATTTCATATTTCACTCGTGGCGTTATTTTCATATTATTCAATGAAAATAAATCCTGCATTTTAGAAAAAAAGAATAACCTCTATATATATTGTAGCAATATACATGTATTTCATCCGTTAACAAAACTCAAGAAGCAACATTTTAACAATTTGAAAACAAAATATTTTACGAACCTTTTAGGTATGTGTCTTTCAGAGTAGGTTAGATGAACGTGAAATCTTATTCTAATTTGTAATTATGATGCATGTTAAATCTTAATTTACAAACCAGACATTAAAGTTCTAAAATAAAGATTACTGGCAAATCTACGGCCTTTAGATCAAACAGAAATGACATTATCAATTGATCATATGGAACTTACGGAAGTAACGATTGTTGTATTGAAACCATACAATCTACAAAAATTATTTAATTATGATTATTCTTTCTAGGAAACCGCTAGGTTGGAAATTCTTGGAACAGGATATTATGTGAACAGGAAATGTCACATAAAATAGAGAAAGTAAACCAGTCCATGCATTTTTCGCATAAAAATTCTTATGTTGTATTACAGAGTCAAATAAGGTTTATTACGGAAACTACGATAGTATATTGCTTTGTAAAATTCTTTTTAACCCCGCACGTCCTGTAAAAATTGTTAAGTGGCAGTTACATGGAAGAAAAGAGTATCATGAAATGTTTGAAGTTATTAATGCTTCCCTTATCTGATATTCGGTGTCCATCTGTAGACATTGGAAACATGCATAGAATATCATTACTATCATTAAAACATAACTGCCAAATGACATAATGTAAGCACGCTGAAAACGTTTCGAAAACGGACGGTAAAAACGAGTAACGAAACGGGAAAATGCCGAATCAGAGGGATACTATAATGCTTATCTGTTGTAAAGTTACCCCTTACCACTGTTAAAACATTGATTGACAAGCTATTCACTGCATTGGAAAATTAAATTTTCCCCTTTGTGTTAGTTACGCCCTAATTGTGACTAAGACAGCAATTTGTATCGGAATCCAATGTTTTCAGATATTGAGATTGGGGAAATGAACTTAGTTATTGTACAAATAAGTTTATACGAAATAAGCACGTATTAGTCGAGCAATGAATACACTTTATTTAGCAGACCAAACAATACGACACAAGAAATTATTGCTCAATAAATTCAAGCTTATATTTGTATGAGAATGTTTAGAAAATACGAAATAACTTGAAATAAGTTACTAATTCGGAAGCAATAATGTCAACAAAATGACATAAAATTGCAGACTCGGTTTGATTTAGACTGCCTATGCCTATGAATTATGCGACATCTCTCACGACCCCAAGTACCGGCATGAGCGGTATTTGATCTTCAACACTAAATGTGCTGGAATCAATGATCCCGAAGGACCATATTTGTAAGGCGTGAACATTCAAAAACATCGTCTGTTCTGGGTCTGTTTGGAATCTGGATTATCTGGAACGTGACCGCCACGAATCAGAATAGATTTGTAACATAATAAGCATTTATCAGTAAAATTCTGGTGTTCTTGACATGTCTCATAGACATGTTTGATTAAAACCGGAAAATTGTCCAAGTTGGTTTCTTTTGAACGATTCAGTTATGAAGTACGTGACAGGTTGAACTAGCTAGAGCATATTTACCATGAGCTGTCTTGAATTTTTCTTTTCAATAAATACAACAATGCTTGCTTATCCAAAACGTCTTTCTTTAAGCTGATATAATTTATTCCGTTAAATAATTTTGATATACTTCTTTGATATGAGCCATAGCATGTTGTATTATCGTGTTTGATTAAAGCTTAAGCATATAGAATACATTTTTTGAAATATATTGTAATAACTTGTCAAGGAAACAATAAATTATTCAAGAGCATGCAGTTTAATAATATTTTTGTTATCTTTTGAGCTGCAAATGTCGACTGGTTCCGTTGCACATATATTATTTATAAGCAGAAAACTTCCGCATGATTTGATATTCATTATGAAATAAATACTAACGGGCAAACGTTATTATAAGATTACTAAGTCCAAGTGGCCGTTCAAGGAATGCACTGTTAACAAAAATACATATTAATTATTATGTAAAATGATAAAATGCTGCTTAATGGTAGTGGATTTGAGATCAGATTAAATAATTTTATTGTAAATTATAGTAAATTTATATAACACAGTCACTGTAAATTTTATGAAAATATTCAATATCGCTTTGAAATCGGCAAGAATGACTACACTGAGAGGGGTGTTCTGCTAATGTGTTCTGCTGGTAACAATTGACGATATAGTGTTTCATCAAGTATTATTCATTGACGTATCGATTTAACAACGGTAACGTTTACTCAATTGATTCCATTTGTGTTGTTCTTATCAAACCTGGTTTGTAAGATTATTGTTATGTTATCTATTTATTATGCTCAAATTTGATGTTTGAAAAAAGAAGATAATTACTTTACAGTCACTTTTAACGTCTTTTAAATGCACACATAGAAATATAGTGCGTTTGGAACTCTACACACTAAGGTACATGTAATCACAGTGTGATAACATGGTGACATTAAGTTTAAAAGAATAGACCATATTAATTGGACAAGTAATATCGTATGCAGCTTCTAAAACATAGTTTATACATTCACTTAATAATAGTCATAGACATGTTAAATAATATCTAAGACTTTTATCTATTAGACGTATTCAGAAATAATTAAATAGCTTAAAATAAATTCTGCAATAAAAGTATTTTAAGTTGATTAAAATTTTGAAGCGAATTCTTATCATTCCATTTTCCGTTCAGTAACAAAAACCTTCTCTGTCGTAACATAACATTCCTTATAATATGTTTTAATTTTTCGTCTCTTCCCCTTCCAATAGATTTAACGCCGGCTTTGACGTTTGACGTACGCCACGATTCAAATACTTGTCATGGTATTTATGAGATATTTGTGTTGTTTTTTGTTATTGTTCTATGTAAATTTGTGAAAATGTTTCCTTAATATGGGTATAAAATATCATAGTCGTATTTTTTTTATTTAGCTTTTAAACAATCTTGTCAAAGAATATCGGGACAACCTAAGTAATACATCAATTAAGTGGAATATATATATGCTATGACAATAACAGGAATAGTCATTGACATAATACCCCCACAGTTAAAAAGATAAAAGTTGCCAAATGTTCTGTCAGTACATATCAATCCTAAGGCAATGAGACATCACCTCGAGGAGGAAGTTGTTATTTTTCCCTAAGAAAGTGCCCATTTGTTCATATTATGTATAAATGTACCTGATTACCAAACAAAATGCACAATACAAGAACTCGTTATATGCATGAAACGAAAATACTCTGACCTCATTTATATTAAATTTGGCTGTTCAAAGGTAAAAACTAGTCATTTTGTAATGCATTTTACCAAAATAATTTTGTCACCGAAACAAAATAAAGCTTAATGAAGTCTCAAAAAGCATATTTTTTCCAATTAGATTTAACTATCGTTGTGGCAAACATATTAGTCATATATATGATTTAATATGTTATATTTTGCTAAATATATTAAATTACTATAAAAAAAAACACAGCAAATTATTATGGAACATTCAGTTAAATAATATATTGCCATTACTTAGCTGCTAATCTTGTCTAGTTTAATTGCAAAAATATCATTTATGAGAAGCCTACAAAATGATTTTTGCATTCTTTAATATCAGGCATAGGCCCTGGGCCAGTGTGAAATTTGCGTTGAAGATGTGCTAAATTGACCTCTTTACACACCAATCTTCCTAATATACTATATTCCAATTAAAAATTCCAATTTCAAAAACAGTCCATAATATGCTATATAGTTATAGACAAGGTCAGTAACGAGCGCGTAACGCTATGGGACGTCTCTCGGCAAACTTGTGGAACATTAGAAAACTGCATTTTACAAATATTAGCGCTTGTACAAACGTTTCTACGCTCCAGACATTTAAAGTATTGAATATGCAATTGATTTACCCTACAAATCAAGTTGAATTTCCACTTATGGTTGCACAACGCCGATTTGTTTCGTTTTTTTCTACTTTTCGTTCGCTTTCACCGACATATTGCCGAAAAAGGGGGAAAACTCCGTACAACCGTCACTATCCGGGCTCGGTAGGTATTAAACTACTATATTGTCATCGCTAATCGCGGGTTCGTCTGCATTAAACGCGCCAAATTATGATTTAGAGTGAAACATTAATAAACCAAAAATGTCAGCGATTGAGTGGTAAGTAAATTATTTTCTTACAGCTTGTTATGTCAATATAACTTTATTTACCTATTGTTGGTACGGTTTTTTCAAACTCGGACTATTTTGAACCTGATGACAGTTTTCCGTCACTTACCGTACAAGGGGCAAAGACGAAGGATTAGGGGTTATAATTTCTATAAATATTCTTTATTAAAATTTGCAATATGTGATATATGATAACTCGACTACGACATTTCCTAATCCCTTCGAAAACATGTTACGCAACTCCATAGACAGGCAATCAAATGCATTATAGAAGACGCGGACTTCGAACGGTTCGCGCACTTATATAGGAGAGTGTAAGGAGTAGATAGATATGTTTATATAACGCATGTATTAAAAAACTGAAAAAACAATTACATGTAAGTAATAATTATTATATATCCCCTCAGTTCTAAGTGCTATTTCCTTTTTATTTATTATTTCCAGTTTTATTTTGGGAGCTGGTCATTTTGTAACCTGTCCATTTACTGATCTCACCACACTGGTCGATTCATAACCATTCATTTAATTCGTAACTATTGCTTGATCATTTCGTCAACTACTAAAATCTGTAATAGTTTATTACAATAGAGTTATCAAAGATTGTACATAATGAATATATCTGTATCTGAAATAGATATGGATTCAGGCAGATCATTTACCAAATAATGGACTTTCTTTATAGTTTTCTAACGCGGATCCTATGGATATACTTTTTTATACTTACTATATTGTACGGCAATCATAGTAATTTCAATTCATTATTGTATTCGTGTCCTAAAATCTCCTACTGGTTTGAAATATTTTAATAAATTTACCCTATTCTCTTTCGACATTTTCCCCTAAGGAATTCAGTATGATACAGGAGTAAATATACATTTCTATCTCCTTTTTTGGCCGAATTGTGTTTTATTGAAATATCTATTTAAAAATCCAGATTACTTCGTAAAAATCTTTTTATTATTTTAGACTTATACTTGCCATACATTATGATAGTTCTTGTGAGATTTTCTCAATACAGAACTTGAAATTATAGGCATATATGCGCGTTTGTTTTTGTACGTGATATATTTCTCTTGTGAACACTGACAGGTTTTGAAAATAACAACTTTGGAGTGGCTCAAATGTATATTAAATCTTTAACGTTAAATAGAACAATGCCCTTGACATATCTGAATGACTCTTGATTTTCACTCAAAACTGTTAAAACAGCATTAAATATCTGGCAAAAAAATCATACAAAATGACATATGAGAGATGCAATCGTTTTACTATAATGTAAATATTGTAGCACTGTAACACAAAAAACATACAAAACCTATTTATAAGACATTTTCATGAAGCGTAACTTTCAGTCAATTCAATGTCCAATGAAAATAAATAATGACTGTCATGTCTCAATAGCTTCATTATATATATTTTATATATAATTGAAAGTAAGTGACTAACCATGAAATGTAACAATTTTCTACAGACTCTTCATCAATATTAAGTAAGTGACACACTGATTTTAAAATAAAAATGAGAATAAAGAAAGTGGATCATGTTGTGGCTTTGGCAACACTCTTTCACCATCTTAACTGAAATTAAAACATGAAGCTACAAAATGACATATAGCCGTTATTTATTAAGCAAAACTGTGTAAAAGATTGTTAGCTATTTAAAACAAACACACATATTTCCACTATTTTCTTTATATAGTGCTTGTTTTGATGTTTCCCTGTTTGGCGTGTCTTGTGAAATACACTGCACAACTAAAGTGTAAATGTAACATCGGATAGGCCCTAGTCATGTAAAATCAGAACATCTGATATTTCATCGTTTGATCAGTTTATAATGAAATAAGTACACTGACAAATGTTCTCTTTCTAAACAAGTTTATATATAAACGTTTCATGAACACTCCTTGCAGAAGAAATCAGCCGTTGCAAAATGATCCCATTTCTTTTTTGATCTAAGACCTGCACAATTTCTGTGTATCCATGCTAAACAAGCATTACATTGGATCCATTCAACTCCTTCCCTTCCTCTTTTTTGACATTTTTTACACAATCCATCATCTTCATCTGAGGAGTTTTCAGATGGCAAATTAACATCAAGGGAGTCTGACAAGTGTTCACCAACATATTCTGTGGATTCACATACAGCTCCAGGCACATTCATCGATGAAAGTTGTTCCTCTTGACGAGATGTTCCAGGCCTCTCTTCATTCATAGTATTCTCTGTTCCTGTAATTCTACCAAGGCTAGAGTGAGTCCTTTCAAAAGAATCTTGCTCATCGAGATTATGTGTAGATTCTTGAACTGGTTCCTTGGAAGATGTTGCTTGTTGAACATCTTGGGTAGAGATGATACTTGGATATTTCATACTGTTACATGTAACAACTGCCTCTTGCAAAAGCTTAATGCAATCCGACTTTGAGACAGTACGAATAAACTTGATGTCATAAGCTTTTAAAAGCTTTTGTATCTCAGGTTTTTTAAATGTCGCAAAAACATCGACTTTGCTTAACACCAGTCCCTTCAGCAAGGCATGTGACATTTCTTTTCCTTCGGTCAAGTCTTTCTCGATTGTTTGGAAAGAAACATTTGTAATAGACTGTGATTCTTTTTTTTTCTTTTTAACTTGGACTTGTTTTCTGTGCTCCATCGTTTTAGAAACTGAATACGACTGCAAAATGTCCCGTCTGAACTGGTTGAACACAACTTTAAGAAAAAGTTTCAATATTTCTTGAAACAGTTCCAAAATATACGTTGAAGGTATATCATCATGAGTTTCAAAAAACAACGAGTTCATAATCTTCCTGCTCTTTACAACGGATTCAAACTCTCTTTGAAGATCAGTAGATGTGAGTAATTTCGATAAGACGAATTTGTGTAGATCTTCACCATGGCGTTGAAAATTTTCAAATGTTAAAAGAGATAAAATGAAATCACATAAATGTTCAAAAAAGTCAAACAACTCATCTGGAATGTGAACTAAGCCTTTGCTGAGATTTTGCTTTTCTGATATGTCCAACAGCGTTTCTGGCTTACAGCTTGATTTTTTCAGAAAATACTCCTCCTCGCGTAAACTGTTCAAAATACTGATTTTATCTGAAGCCTCGTCAAACTCTGTCTGCTTTAAAATGTTTAAGCTGTACATTCGAGACTGTTGCAGAGTTAGATACTTCTTTCTTATCTGATGAATACAGTAACCACCGACGTATCTTATTCTTCCTTTCGAAGCTTCCGTGGTTGTTCGTTTGGCAAGTTCATGTGATTTAACCTCTGTTGGGTAAAGGTCTGCCTTTTCCTTAAGTAGATATTTTCTTATAGCCATTGTTATTTTGTAGCATATATGGGAATGGGCTTTATCAAATTTGTTGTACTTCTGAAAAAGTGTCGTGCATGCAAGCTTATGACTATCACTTGTTTCGACAGCTGTAGCCTTTCTATAAAATTCAGTGATATCCTCTGCCTTCACCGGAACAGGTTCCTTTATTTTCATGCATTCAATAACATCTCTATGTGAGTGAAATATCTTTTTGCAGAAGTCAGTTATCTGCACTTGGTCTCCATTTATCATTTCATGAACAAGTTTGTTACATTCGATTTGTTGAGGTTTATGAATTGTTACTGCATATGCAAGTTTCAAAGGGATCTGGTGTCTCGTTGCAACAATTCTGTTCTCAGCAGGACTAAAAACTGCAAGGTTGTAATTAAGATAAATGGATCATTCTTTATGTACAAACAAATAACTTAAATGTACAAATAAAATGATTAATTGAATGTAGCTTTTAAAGCAACACACGGCATGCAAAAGTTTTCTTTGCACCTTGCTTTATAAACATTAATAGACATTGATTTGATTGACGTCTTATTTGATCACCTATCTGGCAGTACGATTACTTTGTATGTATACTTACATTTCACCTAAAACATTTTGACATGCAAAAAGGGATATATGTTTACAAACAAAAACATGTATATTTTTTAAACTAATCACAATAAAAAAAAATATCTAACCGAAAGTACTTTGTTGACGTTTTTTCTGTACTTTAAACATTAATTCTTTTACAAAGTTTTTGTTATGTCAGTTCCATATGTAGTTATAGCATTTGAGAAAGAAACTAGAATACTGTCCGATTTTAATCGAATAGTTTTAATAAATTATGTGAAAATACATTTATATTAAATTAATCGGACATTTTTATCATATCTTATCCAAATTCTATTTAACTATTCTATAGATATGTCTTTTCTTTCAATCGATTATCTATGTCGTCAAACCCCTTTCGAGGACGTTGACATTTTGCGAAAAATATCAAAAAAAATAATATATATATATATATATTAGTGATGTAAATTAGTTGTTCATCTTTTAAAAAACATTTTTTTTCTTACCAGTGAAATTAACAGGATCAATTTTAGTCGTCACATTAATTGCTGGGAAATGTACGACTGGTGTTTCCCCGTCAAAAGATACGACTTTTCCCTGAAGTCCGTTTACTAAAGTGTTACTTAAATTACGTAGAAGTATAACTGGTGCTGATTCTTTCAACCAAAGTGTTGACTGTACATTCATTCGACTTAAATTTCCTCTGTACCTTGCATCAATCACTTCATCTTTAGATTTATAAGTCATTACATTTCCATGTTCTTTAAGGAGTTGTTTTCTGTTATACAAATCCACAAGATAATTGTTTGAAAATAGTTTTATTGATACACCCGTTATTGGCCTTTCAAGGCGTTTCATATACTCGTTGGTCTGTTCATTTACATCCCCCGTAGACACTTCCCTGATGATACGTATAAAGTCAATATCTTGTTGCCTAACAACTTCTTCCAGGATAATTTTGTGTTTTAATACAGTTTGAAATACCTTACTTTTGAAACAAAATTCTCCATTGTCATTGTATAAATTGTTCTGGACGGGCGGAAGCTGAAAAAAATCTCCACTCACTATTAGTTGCATACCTCCAAATAACTGGCTACTGTTTTTCACGGAGCAAACACTTGCCAGCTGCTCAAAGATGTTCTTACTCAACATTGAGATTTCGTCTATAATCAAGACATCTGTTGCTTCAATCCGTCGCAACGTTAGCTCAAACTCTGGAGAGGTTTTAATCAAATTTTGCAGTTCAGACGCAGTGTATCGCCCATCTTGTAAACCAGCCCACCTATGCACAGTTTGTGCTTGACCACTAAAATTAGAGCATGATATTCCTGTACTGCAAGTAATTTGCACATTTTTACCTTTCCTTTTGAGTTCCTCAAAAATTCGATTCAGTAAAAATGTTTTACCTGTACCCGGAGAGCCTAGGACAGCTAAATTGTGACCATCTATGGCCATCTTTAAGGCAATTTTCTGTTTTTCATTCAAAACCATTTTGCTTGGACTTACAAAGTTTCAAGTTACTTAATGTATTTATACTTCACTAAAAACAAACTTATACCAAAGAAATCTGAAATTCACCACTCATGACATAAACACCTACGCAAATATCTGGAAAAACTATTTGTTTCTGGAATAAAAATCCTTTCACAGTGCGTTTTTTCTGTTTGCAAAAGGCGGCTTATTTTTCAAGGGATGTAATTTCGGAAATTTTTCCTACATAGGTGTATATGATAACTAATTATCAGCAAAGTCCATGTAAAAAATTGTACATGAAATAATAAATAGTCACAGTTTAGTGCGACGACAATTTACTTACATTAATTCATTCATTTTTATTTATTAAGTTTTTTTTTGACATGTAGCATAAATTATTTGCTAACGTTACTTAATTTGATACATAAAATATAGTAGTTTAATACCTACCGAGCCCGGATAGTGACGGTTGTACGGAGTTTTCCCCCTTTTTCGGCAATATGTCGGTGAAAGCGAACGAAAAGTAGAAAAAACGAAACAAATCGGCGTTGTGCAACCATAAGTGGAAATTCAACTTGATTTGTAGGGTAAATCAATTGCATATTCAATACTTTAAATGTCTGGAGCGTAGAAACGTTTGTACAAGCGCTAATATTTGTAAAATGCAGTTTTCTAATGTTCCACAAGTTTGCCGAGAGACGTCCCATAGCGTTACGCGCTCGTTACTGACCTTGTCTATAACTATATAGCATATTATGGACTGTTTTTGAAATTGGAATTTTTAATTGGAATATAGTATATTAGGAAGATTGGTGTGTAAAGAGGTCAATTTAGCACATCTTCAACGCAAATTTCACACTGGCCCAGGGCCTATGATATCAGGTAGACATAAGTTCTGTCAGGCTTTTTGATCTAGATTATTCAATTCATACGACTACACTGCGAAATCAAATGTTGGTTAATTAATTACTGATAAAAATAAAAACTTATGCATTTAATTAAATAAGAAATAATAATTGACTAAAAAATATAAAGATGTCACTTTGATTATAACAAAACATTTAATTTCTTTTATGCATGGGGATTTGATTTCTATTGCATATCAAACAGGAATCTCTACGGTTTATAATAATGTTAGAATGCTTGTTTAATTCTTATTAGTTAAACATGTCACGTGCCTTAAATAATATCTTAACGCGGGTCTTTTATGAATGAATTGCATGTAAAATATGTTAAAAATGTGAATAAGAAAACATGCAAAATGAAAATTTTAGTTTTTGTTATTTCTTTCCAAATTATGATTCACATGTTACATACCAAATCCTCGCCAGAGTCTCGCTACTGTTGTCGAAATTTACCATTGAGCTAGATATTCCGTCTATACCGGTGGCCAAGACAGGATTCTTATACCGGGGTAATATTACGTGCTTTAACTAATTGCAAATCCATAAGTGACAAAAATATTAAAATTAAAGCTAAAGAAAATCAGTTTTCGCAATTGTCTTCCAAAAATTATTCATGATTGCTTCTGATGCAAGATTTACAACTAGGTATATGGCTTAATAAGTTTGTATCTCTATAGGAGCAGTACCAGATGAATACTCCATCTCCTTACAAAAGAGTAGAATCTTGCTCGTGTAAGAATCTCCAAACAATTGTTGAAACAGTACCCTTAATACAACAATCAATGTTTCGCAAAAATCATCACTGGCGATGAGAGTTGGGTTTTCTTTTTATGAGCCCAAGCAAAAGATGCATAACAAAATATGGGTTACCTCAAGGAAGTCAAAGGATTTTCATTGCAAAACGCACCATGAGTGTCAAAAAAGGTGATGCGTGTATTCAAGGTCCTGCTATTAAAATTGCCCTACTAAAGGGTAAATCTGTTATTGCAAATATTTTCAAAGTCATGTGATGTCAGGTTGTTGCATAACAATGCTGTGTCACACAAAGCGGCCATAGTACACAGGAAAAGGCTGCCCAGCTTCCTTCCCCTTGTGACTTATTTCCGAGGCTCAAAAAACACCTGTGGGAATAAAATGTCAAACGCGAATAAATTTGGTTCTGCTATTTTTCTAGTGTCTGAGCAGAAAACCTCGAAAATATTATTAAATCACATTCAAAAATTGGATTATAAGACAAAAAATTTGTATATCACATGGTGGTGAGTATTTTGAAGTATTGAGATAATGATTTGGCACTGTTTGTGAAACATTTCTGAAAATTGACCCAGTTGCATTCATTTTTGAACACCCGAAATGTTTCGATACTTAGTGTGAGACCATATCTTCCTTTGTAGACTGAATAAAATCTTTTTTGTCAATCATGATAATCACCATGTATTAAGATATGATACAATATGTCATAGAAGAAGCATATTGTAGTTTAGTTTATACACATTAATGCACATTTATTTAAGTTTGATTGAGCTTATTGAAACACAATCGAATCCGTTCTTGGAAACAACCAGTCCTTGGAGATAAAGGTAAAGTTACTTGCTAAGAGAATATGTCTTGCCCCAACCACGCGGTACGAACTTAGATTACTAATCCGACGCGTTACCCAATCGGCCTCGCCGAGACTCTTATTTTAAAAACATCTAAACGCATGATAATTGATTTATTAGATACATGTTAGTCACTTATTGCAGATGAGAATGGTCATTTGCCAGAATGGAACCGAATTCAACATACCCTTACATGATTTATGTCCTTTAATAATAGAAAAATTGAATAGTAAACTTTTTAATACTTTGTGAGGGAAACTATGTCAAAAATGTACGACAATAATTATAATAATGCTACTTACATTTTATATTGACATTTCATTTACTTATCATATTCACTTCAATCTATATTCTAGAATGAACCTTCTGTAACATAAACTTTCCCAGACGGATAAATATCAAATTTACGTTTCTGTTTCAATCTAAGTAAATGCATCTTGAATAAACTGCAATATATCTAATCGCTTATTCTGATATCGACATATTTCAGCTTTTAATTAACTTTGATTGGGAGAGTAGAAGAACAAACAAATAAGGGTAAGAGCTTAAAGAGTTATAAGGCATCCGGGCAATACATCCAAAGACAGCACAATATACGAGGGTCATTCATAAGGTTTCCGGACTGGAATCATAGTTTGTTAAAAAATCTTAATATATACTCAACATCAGTAATTCCGTGTCATCATTTAGTTCACGGTAATGTCATACTTCCATATGACCAGTTTCAAACTATGTCAGAATTGATATAATATATTCATACACCTTAACAACAAAGTGTTTGTGCACAATATTTTAAATCTCTAAATTTTTACGTAAAACAGAACAACATTTTACAAATTTCTGCAAAAAGCTACAATAGTCCATACAATCTTTGCCTGTGTTGGAAACAATCATCATTTTCTAAATGTTCTTGTTTGTTAAAAAAAAAAGTTTTGAGTCACAAAGTAAAAATAGTTTTGATATTTAAAATTGGTAAGTTAAAAATTGTTTATTATGCATTCGTACAACTATGGTACTAGTGACGTCAGATTAATTATTGTTACATTAGTGGCAATGTTTAATAAAAGAAATACAAAAAAGAAAAAAAAAACATCATAACAAGAGTAATAGGACATACAATTTCATTTTAGTGGGGAGCTCCATAGCTTTTGTAATGAGATATTGTCAACGTAATATTAACATCAATTAAACAGTTTTTTCTACTATGCTCACCATTAAAAACAATATTTTAATCACAAAAAATAATAAAATATATGAAATTCTCACTGAAAATATCTGATTTGAATAAAAGTTAAAATAACGTATGTAGGAGAAACTGCTTCCCTATAACAGATAACCGTTTTCTATAAAAACTTAATGATATTATTTTTTCAAATGTTTACCACATATAGTGTGTAGAATTTTAAACCTTACATATATATCTACTTTGTATAAAGTCTACATGTTTTTTTTTATATTTGTAAAGATACTTTGTGGCAATTATCAATATGTTCTGATATGAAATTTGAGCATAGTATATCTTAAGAAATTATTATTGGAAATATTTTAAAACGTTTTATATTACAGTGACTTTAATTTTCAGGATCTATAAAAAATGGCCCTTGTACATTCAAATATACAGCAAAAACCTTGAAAATAAGAGTGGTATATAAAATTATAAAAAACATTTTTAAAACTATACATATATTGATGTGAGTGATTACTCGAAAGGCGAATTTTATCTAAGTACTTGGCTGTGTCTGTGTAGTTATGTTTATATGATGACAAGATCAAAACTTGCTAGAAAGGCGTCATTTATCTACGCACATTTTATCACTTTTATAGAAAACTGACAAGACATTTAGGGAAACTGATATATGATATAATAATAGAGCGATGCACTTTTTCTTCACAATGTTTTTTGTAAGTAAGAAAGTATATCACAAATTTGTTGTGATAGCATTTTCATAGCCTGTGGTATCTGCTTGGCTGTTGTTGCCTGTAAGAAAGAGAATATTTTAATATTTATTGTTTACTGTTAATAAAAAGAAGGTAAAAAAACAACAGACTCATAAAATGACGTTACAATGTTATATTGTATATCTTTGTTATATGTAATATCATTTTTAGTATCAAGTTCTTTGATTATTTTTCACCAATACTCTTTAATATGAGATCTTGTGATAGTTTCTAAATTGTTTGAATTGCATTTAGTTTATCTATTTGTTTAAAACAAAAATTTACTGTCTTTAAGTTTATGAAAGAGACGCATATTTTACAATTTCATTGATGTATTTATATTCTCAAATAAAGGTGTCTGGATTCATGCCACATGAAAAGTATAAATAGTAGAGATAAAGGTTGTAAAATTACCATTAATGTTATCTAAAGTGTCGTATTCAGAGTCAGTATTGTTAATTCGAGAATCTGGAGTTGAGTATTGTGTTTTATTACTCTCGCTGTAATACAAGAAAATGAGTCAGGAGTAATATGGTATAAAGCTATATATAATGAAATAATTTCAGTAAAGTCATGTTGTTTTTATAACCTTCAGGTCGATTCAATGTTTCCGATTAACATCATACAAAGAAAATTAAAAACATATCGGTTGTGTATCTTTTTTCAAGCATTTTCGGAACATTCACTTTTATTTTGATATTTTAATGGTAAAAATACTTGGCTAGTGATTGGCTTATCAGGAGATGACCTAGCCGGAACAGTTACAGTAAATGCCTATGTGGCTGTGAAGTATTTGAACTGCGTTCAGTGAATGTTGCATTTTATGTTTATATGCCCGAAAGAATTTCGGGCATATTATGTTATACCCCTTGCGTCTGCCCGTCCGGGCGAACATCCAATGGTCTATGAGCTTAATTCCGTCCATAATTTTTGTTAAAAAAAGGAGGAAATCCCATAAACCAACAGGTTTATGTGGTAATTTTTACTGGTTTATGGGTTAAAATACCAAAAAAGATCAAAGAAAAAGCACACAAACCCCAAATGTTGGCGTCCGTCTGTCCGGTCGTTAGCAATGTGGTTTCTGGAGCATAACTTAAGTTCCATTTTGCCCACAATATTCAAATTTCATGGGATGATTATCCATATTAGGTAGAGGAACCCTGTTGATTTTTGGATCACAAATTCAAAGGTCAAGGCCACTTTTACCAAAAAACTCAAAACAGTTTCCGGATCATAACTTAAGTTCCATTTGGCCCACAATATTCAAACGTCATAAAATGGTTGTCCATATTAGGCGGAAGACCCTTATCGATTTTGGGGTCACAAATTCAAAGGTCAAGGTCACTTTCATCTTAAAACGAAAAACAGTTTCGAGAGCATAACTTAAGTTCTATTTGGCCCACAATATTCAAACTTCATAGGATGAGGTCCTTATTGGGTAGAAGTCCCTACTGATTTTGGGGTCACAAGGTCAAAGGTCAAGGTCACTTTTACATTAAAACTGGAAACGGTTTCCGCTCAATAACTTAAGTATAAATCAACCTACAGCTGTAAAATGTTATAGGATGAACAGCCAAGTCAAATACATGCCCGTTTGATTTTAGCGTCATAAGGTCAAAGGCAAGGGTCACAATAATCTTTACACTGAAAAATGTGTTTTCCTGAAAAGTGTGTTTTCTGGAGCATAACGTAAGTTCCATTTGGCCCCCAGTGTTCAAACTTCATAGGATGATTGTTAATATTGAATTAAAGGTCCATATCTATATTGGGATCACAAGGTCAAAGGTAAATATCAAATGACCTTAATATTTTTAACATTTTACAACTGTCAAACTACTTAGGATGATCACTTACACTGAGAACATTTATAATATGCCCTAAAAAGTACTAATATTATGTTATACCCCTGGCGTCTTTCCGTCTATCCGTCGAAGCATTTTTACTTACAAGATAACAATTTGATGGTGGTGCTTTGGAAACTGTATATATATATATATATATATATATATATATATATATATATATATATATATATATATATATAAGTTCTTCAGCTATACAGGAGGATTGCTTTTTGAAGGAGGTAATACTTTATTTATTTCCCATGTCTTACAATTGCTTAATCCTTACTTAAAACACTTCCGGGCATATAATGCTCCGCCTAGCTCTTTCCATATTTCATTACCACTGAATGATCTCCCTTCTTGGGTTTTTGAACGGAACATTGCAGGGTTATTACATTAGACAAGCAATGATGTTACACAAAAAGAGCACTTAACAATAAACAAACAGTCATATTACGAGGAACTTAAAATAACTTTGTCAAGGTATAGTAACGAAATAAAGAACAGCAGAACTACTGATTAAACATTTGTATCCCTTTGATGAATTTTATAAATAAAATTCAGACAAATTTGCAGCGCTTACCTTTTCCTTTTTCTTAATACCAATACTACCACTGTGATAGTTAAAACAATAATGATCAGCACAGCTACTGATCCACCAACTGCTCCTGCTAAAAGGTATGCAGTATTTTCGTTTTCATTGCTTGGCTGGGTTCCATTGTTAATATCTTCAACTGTAAGGAAATAAAATCTATGATTTAAAAATTGTACTGAATGTGATTTTCGTAAAAAAATACTATACGAATTAATGGTTTGTGTAACACACCAGTTATTATTGGTGCAACTTACAGGAAATATCCAAGAGTAGTTTATGTAACTCCCATTTAAAAAAAATTGTTACCTGAACAAATAAAGCCAGTAAATATATACTCGGACAAATACGCTTAGTAAACATGTATCATCACCACAAAAATAAGTGTCACTACATTTATCAAAAAGGCACTAAAGTGATTACATAGCAATGATTTTGTTGTAATGAATAATATCTGAGCAGTTTTCCTAAGATTGAAACACTCATGTATATAGAAGTTACAGAGCGGACACAACAAGCACCATTTATATGTAAATAACATAAATATTGAAAAAATTTAAACCCCAGCAGTGACTTTGATCTAAGACGTAGAAAAACGGTCTTAAGGGCAACACACCATACATTTATGATAATTTCTTATGTGAAATAAAAAATATAATCCTTTCATGCACATATTTTCAGAGCAGACAAGACCATCTCTGCCTATATGTATATCAACATCAAAATTGGCAAAGTTTGAACCCCACAGTGACCTTGACCTTAGCCGTAGAAACACCGAGTCTTGTTCGCGACAAACCATAAATCAATGGTTAATTAGTATGTGAAAGAAAAATAACAAGAATTTGTAACATAGTTACCAAGGTCCACCGCCTCGGGGAAGTTTTATATGAAGCATAAAATTGTGCTATTTTAAAAGATTAAACGATTGAGGTATGGATCAAAGGACTTTCAGTCCAAAATTATGATCAATGCTAGATCTGCAAATGCAACAATAAATTTATTAAAGAAATAAAATGAATCTTAAGCTTTGACCTCTTAGTGTGACCTTGACCTTTGAGGTAGGGGTCAAGGTGGTGTGCATGACATATCGTCTTAGTATAATAACTATTTGTACCAAGTATTTTCAAAATCCCTTGAACTATGAAGAAGTTATAGATGGGACACAAAATTTACCCTCTAACAGGCTATGTTAATTTTTGAACTCTACATGTGACCTTGACCTTGGAGGTAGGGACACTGGTGTTACACATAACATATCATCTTATCATTGTGACTATTTGTGCCAAGTTTTTTCAAAATCCCTTGATCTTTGAAGAAGTTATGAACAGGACACAAAATATACCATATAACAGACTCTGTTATTTTTGACGTCTAAGTTTGACCTTGACCTTGGAGGTAGGGGTACAGGTGTTGTACTTGACATATCGTCTTATTATTGTGACTATTTGTGCTAAGTTATTTCAAAATGCCTTGAATTATGAAGAAGTTCTAGATCAGACACAATATATACCCTTTCACAGACTATGTTAATTTTTGACCTCGAAATGTGACCTTGACCTTGGAGGAAGAGATGCAGGTGTTGCACATGACACATCGTCTTAGTATAGTGACTATTTGTGCCAAGAATTTTCAAAATCCTTTGATATATGAAAAAGTTATTGACCAGACACAAAATATACCCTATAACAGACTATGTTAATATTTGACCTCCAAGTGTGACCTTGACCTTGTAGGTGGGTGACCGATTGTTGCGCATGACGCATCTTCTCATTATTGTTAACAATTGTGGCAAGTATTTACAAAATCCCTTCAAAGATAAGAAAGTTATAGACCGGACACGACATATACCCTCAAATAGACAATGTTGACCTTGAATGAGCAAGTGCGACCTTGACCCTGGAGGTACATGTAGGGGTCTGGTAGTTGTGCATGACATATTGTCTTATTATAACAAACATTTGTGCCAAGTTATTTCAAGTTCCTTTGATAAATGACAAAGTTATGGACCAGACACGAAATATACCCTGTAATAGACTATGTCAATCTTTGACCTCCAAGTGTGACCTTGACCTTGGAGATAGGTGACCGGTTGTTGCGCATGCCACATTTACTTATTATTGTGAGCAATTGTGGCAAGTATTTACAAAATCCTTTCAAAGAAAAAAAGGTATGGACCGGACACAAGATATACCCTCAAATAGACAATGTTGACCTTGAATGAGCAAGTTCGACCTTGACCCTGGAGATAGGGGTCTGGTTTTTGTGCATGACACATCGTCTTATTATAACAAACATTTGTGCCAAGTTATTTCAGATTCCTTTTATAAATGACAAAGTTATGGACCGGACACGAAAGTGTGACGGACGGACAGACGGACGTTCCAACATTTTGGCTTTATAGTGCTGTAAATCAGCCCATTTTACTAGCCTATTTAGAGGGGTAACTGGTCTATGTCAGCCAACAGCAAGTTTCATATACCAAAATGTTCGTCTGGATCTGTAGTTTCTGGAATGGATATTCATTTGGCCCAACCCCGATGCGAAGCTAAGATATCCAAGATGGCGTCAAAGATGGCTGCCAAATCCCTAAATTTTCTAGTATATTTACGTTGGCTTATTTCCTTTTTCAGTTTTGTAAATCAATTGAAATGTTTCATAAAATTTCTTATTTTCAGCTTACTTATGCTATAAATTTTGACTTTATTGATTTTTTTTCTAGTTTTCATCGCCTTATTTAAACGACAGAAGAAAAAATATGTTGCAAACTGTGTGTCCTTTTCTGAATATGTGTAACTTATTAGTTTTATTCTTGTTTAAACTGAAAAACATTCATGATTTTGTTTAATACAGCTTTAAATCTATATCTACACATATTTAGAATAAGTTAGAATAAGCGGACTATGCCATAAATGTGTTTTATTGATCTAAATTTATATACAAAGTGGGTGGGGTATTACGAACGGGAAGTCAACTTTAAATTAAATACTTTTTTGTTTTATATAATAATAGTAATATAAAAAGGTTAACAATTTTATTTAATTGGTTAGTGATGAGACATCTTATCTTTCATAGAAAATGCCCTGCATGTGTGTCTAAATGTTGAAATATCTCTTTTATTTGTTTTATGCACACAATAAGGAACTATTTACTGACCTGCAATTCGGTATTTGCTTGCCTTTTGTTAAGGATTTGTTTGCAAGTTTTTTTCTCCTTAGACATTCAATGTTAGTCTTCAAATGTGATTTTGATTATACTTGTAGGTCACTGTTCAAAACCCATAAGCTAAGCATTTATTAGGCAATAATAATAATTATCTATTTATTAACTTACAGAATTTCTCAGACAACATTTATCTCCACAACCATCATTAATGTAGTTTACTTCCCTCTTACATGTTTTTATTTCAAAGAGATATACTAATTTATGAATAAGAGAATTTCTTTATAATGCAGGCTGTTGATTTTAAATATTCGAGCGTGCTGTCTGACATGCAGCTCTTGTTTTAAGGCATTGGCATAACATATGATAATCTACAATTGAACCATATTTGGAGTTTTGTCATTATTGATGACGGATATAATATATACATTAAAATATAAAATGTAATTTGCTAGAACATTTAAAATGGGTAGGTTATTCATTTTACAGTAAGAGACTTTTCTGCTAGACTGTATCTGAATTATAAATAAAATATTATATAAATATAAATATATATATATTGAATTGAAAATTTATATTATGAGGTCAGTTTCTTTTTAGCTCAACTATTCGACGATTAAGGACAACTATCCTCGTCGCCCGAGCGTCGGCGTCAAAGTTTGCGTACCATAACAAAGTCCATTGACATATGGCTTGAAACTTGCGCACTTGTTTACCATCATGCCCTCCACTTTCAACACTGGATAAGGTCTATCAAGCATTTTGACAGAATTATGCCCCTTTTCCCATCTTTGAATTTACATTACCACCTCAGATAATTTCAAAATTCCATCGACATATCGCTTTGAGACCTTGCACACTTGTTCACCATCATAATCTCAACCTGTGTACAGAGAAGGTCACTGTATCAAGCTTTTTTACAATATTATGTCCCATTTTTTTTACTATCAAGCACTGAGAATAGTCGAGCACGCTGTCCTACTGACAGCTCCTGTGTATGATTTTGAGCATTTGGTTTTAAATTTGTTAACTTCATGGGAGGAATTAAGAAGAGCTTTCAATTGGACGAAAATAGCTTATCTTTTCCCTGGCGGGTACTTGATAGTAATACTATGTGCTAGGGGCCATAGAGTAACATGCACTTTTCAGTACCGTCCATGAACAGGCTCAATCAAACCGAGTCTGCAACAGCAGGTTAACAGTGTTATATTTATAGGTCTTTCGGGATGGTAATGTTGGTGTCGGTAGTTTTCAATCCGGATCACGGCAGTAACCATATTGAATTTACCAGAGCACAGTTCAGCCACCGAATCGTTCCTTGACAGGCTGTCAAACAATTTACCAGTTCTAGTTGCCCTCACTTTCGCAAGAAACTGAAACTTCTGTACATAGCAGAGCAGTGGTACAGAGCGAATAACCGTAGAAACTACATGTATTTCATGATCAATCACAACGAAAGTGACCTGCCCCGTCCGGGAATCAAACACGGGTTGCCCGATTCACAGTCCAACACTCTACCTATTGAGCTAACCGGACGACTTGGTCCTTCGGGATCATTGATAGCAAAACTTCAGTTCAGGATTGAATACTACTTAGTCGGTACTAAAAGACGTGAGATATGGTCTCTCATGAACAGACCCCATCAAACTGAGTTTGAATGATCAACTTTGCCACGTTTAATTGCTCTCAAAGGATCTTCCCTTTTCCTGATTTTTACAATCATAATGCCAATGACATGTTAGTTTACTTTATTTACTTTTATATTGTTACTAGAGGTATTTTATGTTAAGTCTCTCTACTTTTTCACAACCGGAAGCTATACGTTGCATTAAATAGCACTTACCGCTACCTAGATAATATCCTTAACATGAATAATCAAGTGAAATCTAAAATATATCTAAGTGAACGTAAAATGAATAAAACAAACTCTTAATATATTCAAATTTAAACATTTCTATCATAAACAATAACATAGTAACTAAAATCTATGATAATTGTTTTTTTTTTTAAAAAAAACGTTGTTGTACTTCATGCAACATCATATTGGGTATATATATTTCTAAGTTAATTAGAGTTGCCTGGTCATGCTGTCGTGTGGATGATTCTAATGAACGCAATTTATTTATTACTGGCAAACTTCTTTAACAAGGCGATCATAAATTACGTAAATATTTTACAAAGTCCTGTCGTCGTAATTCAGATAATATATAAAAATTAATTGTATTTTAAATCCTTGAAGATCGTTCAGCACGACATTATTGCTGTGTATACATGTTGTGTGGTACTTTCAGTTTTTTCAGTTTTTTGAACGCCGCCTTTCCTTGTTGATCTTGTTTTTCATATATTTGGCCTTTTCCAACTTGGGTAGTTCCAGTACTGTATAATCACCTTTAGATATGATTTGTTGCCTGCTTTTTAAATTAGTCTTTTGACGTCTTATCTGTGATATGCGGGCTTTATAACCTCAGAACCCCTGTCAAAATTCCATTTTATTTAGTTACGCCCATTTTTTTCTCGTTTAGGGCAATAGCATTATTTTACTTGGGGACCATACGCCGCTTTTCATGGAATGGCACTACTGTGTCACATTGAAGGTTCCATGATAACCGCCGTATGAACACGTCTGCAGATGTTTCTAAATTCCAAATTTAACCTTTTACACATTTTAAATGTTGAATTCTGCTTAAGCCGGTGCCAGGGGGCGTGGACAGTAACTTGCACTTTCCAGTACCGTCCATGAACAGGCTCAATCAAACCGAGACTGCAGCATTTTCAATTTTGTTGTGTTGGACATTGTTTAGGGATTCTGTTTTTCTCTATTTTATTTTTTTACGTCTAGTTTTAAGCAGGCCTGATTTATGTGGAGATGACAGCTTATCTGTGGCATGCAGGCTCTGATCCCCTTTCAAAATTCCATTTTATTTCGTTCCGCTCATTGTTTTCTTGTTTAGGGCACACTAATTCTTGTACTTGGTGACCATACGCCGCTTGTTATGGAATAACACTAACGTGTCACATTGAAGGTTCCATGATAACCACATTATAAGCGCGTCTGCGGTTGTTTCTAAATCCAAAAGTTCACCATAACCATGATTAAATGTTGAATTCTGCTTAATTCGGTGCTAGGGGGCGTGTACTGTAGTTTGCACTTGACAGTGCCGTTCATGAGGAAAATAGGAACATACCGGTAGTGGTAATTGCAAGTTACCTACCATCCACACCCTTTAGCACCGTCTTGAGCAGAATTCTCAATTTTACATATGGTACACGTTTAAAAGAAGTGAAGACACGTCCATAGATGTATTCATACGAAAGTGATCATGGTATCTTCAATGTAAAATGTTCGTGCAATCATATTGTCCACAAGAAATAGAGAACAATGGGCGAAACTAAATAAAATGAATTTATAAAACGGGATCAAAGGTCAAAATATAATCTTTAAAAGCAGGTAATATATCCAAAGGGTTATTATACACTTTTTAAAAAGAAATACTAGCACCACACAACTCGAAAAAGGTCAAATAGAAGGAATTAAAATAACACAAACACAGTTATAATGTCAAGCTGAACGATTTTCATATAATCATTATGTTTTATCCGACTACTATGCATGTTTCATGAAACTGAAGGTCAACAGAGTAATGATCTATGTAGATAAAATATCAAACTTTTTAAATGACTATTTTGTCAATTTAAGAAACTTTAAAAAATGAATTACATTTCATTTGACATAAAAAGGTGTGTAACATATAAATAAATTAGCAGAGGTTGTTTTGCATACATTGTACTTTTCAAATCCTTAGGTGAACTTACAACAAAATCATGTTATTAAATTGGTAACTCATTTTTGAACAGATTTTTAGATCTGACAGGATACCTGTAATAGTATCACACTTTGAAAATCACCTTATGTTTATTAACTTACGTAAATATTGGCATTCTATATAATCAGTATAATCGAGGGGTCAGAGTTTCTTTAGATTTTTATTCATAGTGGTTGGGGTACGATTTGAACAATAATTCATTAAATAACTAGAAGCAAAATTTCATATTCCTGGTTTATTATGTTAATTAGTTACATGGACTGCACTAAAGAAGCTATAATTTGACAGAAACACAAAATTTCGGGAAATAATTGATAGAAAAAATAAGTACCAGTTACAACCTTACATTGGAAAACTATTTTAATGTACCGCCTCTCACTTTATATGTCTTACTGCATAATTACAAAGAAAGATTTCTTAAGATATGATATGAATGCATTAAAGCATTACTCTCATGAGTACATTACAATGGTGGAATAACAAAATAAGTAATAAATATTTCTCTGTTAAAGCTAAGACAAGAGTATCATAGCAAAAACCCATATGTTTAGCATTATTTTGATAAATTACGTATAAAAAATGCAAAAAGCAATCTGTTTTCTCCAATAAAATTAAATCTCTTCGTATAAAACGCTTTAAATGATATCTTTCGTGCAAAAATTTCACTTAAAATACAAAAGCGGAAACAAATATGAGCAAATATTAATATTCTAGAATATTTAGGGATTTGGCGGCCATCTTTGACGCCATCTTGGATTTTTAAGCTACGCATCGAACTTGAACCAAATGAATATTCATTCCGGAAACTACAGACCAAGACGAACAATTTGGTATATAAAACTTGCTGTTGGCTGACATAGACCACTTCGGTGTCATTTTACCCTATGAATTTGCAGCACTATTAGGGGCTATTTTATGATCACGGAATGAACCTATTGTTCTCTTTACTGTTATATAGCCCCTAAACCCAAAATGTTTGCTCGGACACGGAGCCTATTTCTATATCCCCCTTTTTTTCTTCGAAAAGGCGGGGAACAAAAATCCTTTCATGCATACCCAAGTTTCAGAGCCGACCTGACCACCACCTTCTATATTTATATAAAATAAAAATTTAAAATGATAAAGTTTGAACCCCCAGAGTAACCTTAGCCTTAGTCAAAGAATCCCAGGTCTTATTCGCGAGACACCATACATCTATGATAATTTCATATGTGAAAGAAAAATTAAAATCCTTTCAAGCATACTGAAGTTTCTGAGCGAACGCGACCACCACCATCTATATTTAGATAACATAAAAAAGGACACAGTTTGTACGCCCAGAGTGACCTTGACTTGTAGAAACCCGAGTCTTATTCGCCACACACAATACACCTATGGATATTTCATATATGAAAGAAAAATTAAAATCCTTCCATGCATGTTGAAGTTTATAGAGCGGAAATAACCACCCTCTTCTATAATTATATAACAAAAAAATGACAAAGTTTGAACCCCCACAGTGACCTTGACCTTAGTCGTAGAAACCTAATTCTTGTTTGGGACACATCATACATCTATGGTTAATTAACATGTGAAAGAAAAATTACAATCCTTTCATGAATACTGAAGTTTCAGAGCGGACACAACCTCCACCTTCTATATTTTATAACATAAAAATGTCAAAGTTTGAACTCTACAGTGACCTTGACCTAACTCGTAGAAACCCGAGTCTTGTTCGCGACACACCATATATCTATGGTTATTTCATATGTAAAAGAAAATTAAAACCCTTTTATGCATACTGAAGTTTTAGAGCAGACACGACCGCTACCATCTATATTTATATAATATAAAAATGTCAAAAGTTTGAACCCGACAGTGAACTTGACCTTAGCGGTAGAAACCCGAGTCTTGTTCGCGACACACCATACAGCTATGGTTATTTCATAGAAAGAAAAAAATCCGTGCAAGAGATTTTTATTAATTTGAACTTGACAGTCAAGGTCAATTTAAGGTCAAGGTCACATCTGAATAATTCAATGTTTGTTTGGTAGCTAGCCTTGTTTTATCCAAGGTTCAATTAAATCCTTATATAAATAATAACATTTTGAAAATTAAACCGAAATTCAATGATTTGACCTTGACGGTCTAGGTCATTTAAACATCAACGTCAATGTCAGTCCAGCCTTTAAGAAGGTCCGTTTAAAATATATTATTGTCAAAGTATGAAGATAATCCATTTATTAATTAACAGGTTGAAGTCAATGATAGCAAAAAATATGTGACAATTCAATAATCTAAACCTTCAAGGTCAATGTCATAAAAGAGCCAAGGTAAATTTGAGTTTATTATACGTAAAAGTCTTATCCTAAAGAATTTTGTCGTTATTAGATGAAATCAATCCATTCAATAATAACAAAGTTATAGCCAGTTACAGCAGATTTTTTTTCAATAATTTGACCTTTAAGATCAAAGTCAATTATCAGTGAATAATTTAAAGGTCAACCCAAAAAATTGATAATGTTCAAGTTTGAAGACAATCCATTCGAAAATAACATACATATAAGTTAAAGCCACTAATAGAAAAAAAGTCAAATTTAGACATTGGCCTAGGGCCACTTATAGATAAAAAATAGTAAAATTAAGACATTGGCGTAGGACAAGGTCATTTATGGATGAAAGTCAAAGTTAGTTTACTTTACTTAAAGGTCTTGTCCAAAGAGTCATTGTGGCAAAGTATGAATACACAAATAAAAAGTAATGATGAAGGCACACGTTTGCGGACGGCAACGGCAACGCCGACATAACTTTAACAATACCTCTCTTTTTTAGAAAAAAGAAGGAGAAACAAGTTGAGCTTAAAAGGTTTAAAACATTACAAAATAGATAAAGACAGAAACAATGTTAATTCCCCATATCATTAGATTGGTGATGAATATTTTTCTAAAGGTTCTACTGTTCTTTTCCAAATGTTTTGTGATATTTTTAATACTTAAGTGGTATTTTTAATACAGCAATTATTTTGTTGTAGGTAAAAGTGTACAAATATCAAATATAAGATCCTAAAATGTTAACTGGTAGAAATTCGAGAATCATATTTCTTTGAATACAAGGCATTTTGGAACTTTAAAGACTACATGATAAAATGTCTAAACAACTTAAATATATAAATCAGCCTTAAAAGACAGCTTACCCCGGTTGCACGCTCGACCTGTCCAACCAGACTTACACACCTCTGATTGACAATATCCAATATATTTATGACATGCACGTTCATCTGCACAATGACAAGATCGTAAACATTCCTCACCAAAAGTTCCAATTTGACATTCTATGAAACAGAATTATCTGTGAGTATTTGTTAAGATTAGTTAAGTAACATATACCCTGAATGATTAGAGAATGAATATTATAGTCTGTCTGATCTGACTGAATTAACCAAAAGCTAGGGAAAACTAATTTTTGAACAAAGTTTCCCGATTGAAGCTAAGTAATAACGTTTAAATACTGATTTAAAGAAGGTGACATGTGATATATTGTTATATTATAAACTATTTGCTTTTGATTTGGACTTTCTTGACATGCCGTGTGCTGCACGAGAAACATTGTCATTGGTAAATGCTGGGCATATGAAAATTCGAGATACAAGTTTAAAAATAAAATAATTTTTATCTTGGTATTTGATCTTGTGAGAGAATGAACAACTAAGAATTATAATGACAAAAAAACAGTAATCGAGATTTGTTAAGATAACAATATTTCAAACCACGACATGCTATACATGTTTAATTGAACATTTGCTTCAATAATAACATTTACCTCCCTCAGTCACAGTTACTTCACATAACGTCAGAACGCCACTTCTCTGAATCCTAATATAACGTGTTAATGTACTTGCAAATGTAATTACATGTTTGTCTCCTACTAACTTTCTTGTATCCTTCTCCAATAAATGAAAAAAATTTTGTCCAGTTTTGTTAGCTAAGAAAACTTGAAAGCCTGTAAGATGCTGATAAAATTGCTCTGTAAATGAAAAATATGTTATGAATACTCGATATTTATGCAATAAAACATACACAGGTAGTATTAAAAAAGCTACATAGCTGTCTATAATATGATGCGATTCTACATTTTCTTATTTCATTCAAACGTTATTATGAGGATTTTTCAAATATGATGCATCTGAGCATGTGCAGTTTATTCTTCATAGGTTTCACTAAGCTTTTCTAGTTTCCTAAAAGTACTCACCTCTTTTGTCTCTCGATCCAACTTTTAAAGTATGAAAAAATATACTATGAAGACACTAGAATATTGCAGAACCGAGGTATTTGTGTTTTGAAAGGTGTTTTCTTAAGCATTGGAAAAAAATTAAAAAGGGGTAAGGTTCGGTGAATAATGAGGTTCGATGGGCACAACGTCTTTTTTCTGCTTCAGGAAGGAAGGAAGTCTTGCACTATAACGCCTTTTGCAAAGACGCGATGTCATACAGCAATCTGACATTGGCCAAACCTGTTGCAAGTCTTCGTTTTTGATGGTATTTGGTTAGTTTTTGAAAAAAAATCTGACTTGTAAAATTTTGCTTTACACAAATTTGCATTCAAGAACAATAACTGAACGGCGAAACCCTTTGTTGTGGAGAAAATGGCAAACATTACCATTTACATATATTGATGGTCAATTTTGGCCATGCATGGTATTTTGCTAGACTTTGTAACCCATATCTAGTTGTGTTCATACAAATGAACCCATTTGCCGCACTAGTCACGGACATTGTAATTGGAATAGTGTTTAAGCACCAACATAGCGCATTTCTCATCTGTCAGAAACTTGGTTATTAATCTAACATAGATAATTCTCATTCTTATAATACGTTTTAGAATGATGTGAGGTGTTCCTTATGAGATGCCAACGATACTTGCCACTTGCATTGTGGTGTATTTTGCATCGGTATTTACTTTCGTTTATTAAATTGAACATCCTGACAGACATTGCTGTTTTAAGCCGACGGGCATGTGAATCATCTTCGAAATTAAACCAGAGACATCATCAAAGTTAACGAGTTTTCACAACTTATGCCAAGGTAACAATGGTTCACAATAAGAGAACATTTGTCAATAGCATACTCTTATCTTCTAAGAGACCAATATTGTTTTATAATATACGCTGTAGACAATGTAAAGCGAGTTATAAACACATCTCAAGTGAACAGATTTTAATGAATGTGGTATCAATATAAAGCTGACTTATGCTGTATATCTATCCTATAACCTTCATTTCCTAGTGATTGTGGCAATACTGGATACTTAAATGTTCCAGATGCATTCATATTTGAACACAACTCGTTTTAAAAATCAACAAAATGACAATTTTATCAAAGCCGATCATTTTTATTCTTAGTTTGGTTTAACGAGTCAACAACATAAAATAAGTCTTATGGCGAATATCCAGCTTTACTGGTCGAGGAATATCTCAGTTGTCTATCTGTGCATTATCTAAGGCACAAATGGGCACTTGAGAAAAAGCGTTCCGTAAGTAAGCTGGAAAACTATCTCAGAGAATCCAAAGACGCTTGCGAGGTTTCAAAACCAAACAGGGGGAAAAAGACACCCGCCGATCAAACAATAAAAAATTTTCTTCCCTTTCATTTCTACTATAGACAGTAATACTTTTAAATGGGGTTTTAATGGGTTTTGCCCAAAATCCCCAATCCACCAAGCCTTTTTAAATTTATATGCCCCCTTTGCAGCAATTAAAAAATTGGATCGGGCCCAAATTTTTTATAAAATGGCAAAGCTCTGATAAACCGTTATTTTGCTGTTGATGACATATTTGTCTTTACGTCCAAGAGTCTGAGAAAGTTTGTTTCTATAATCAAATTGACATTGTAATCTCAATATTTTTAAAAAAAGATCAAGTATATTAAATAAAGTCCTTTATTTTTCTTGAATTAGTTACTACCTGGAATTAATGTGATTTTGCGGTATTAATGAAGTCATATGGAATGATACGAACATCTTGTTTTTAATAGAGATAATATGATATTGCAATTCGTATAGAAATTCAATCAATTCCATTTTGTGCTAATTGAGTTTCTTTTAATTAAAAACACTCCTTGTGAATAATTTTAAACAATTTGATTATTATTGTAAGATGAACGCTCAAACATCTTGGGAGAATAATAATTTTCGTAAGAAATTATGTTTGATTGGACATTTATGAACAAATAAATTTAAAAAAAAATACGACAAAACATTTTATCTTTACCACATATGTAACAAAGACAAGCAAAATAATTGAACTTACTCAAATATCCTTTTTTCATGTTTACAGAAATATCCTTTAAGTACAAACAGAAAAGAGAATAGGTTTCAGGGGAAAATAAATAATATTGTATCATAGTTTGGGGACTTTTCTGTTGAAAATGTGCCAGAGTTAAATTGTATACATATACACAGTGCGTTAACTGGAGTGCAGGTATTAGTTACCCGCCTTCCAGTACATAATTCCGTTAGGGCCATCGTGGTTTCGCGCTGTCGCCCTCAGGGAAAAATCGCAAAAACACGATGTATTGACGCGAAAACACGATACAAGATCGTGAAAACACGCTGTGAAAAATATCGCGTTTTCGCGCAATTGATATCGCGTTTTCGCCCTACTGACTGTGAAGGCAAAGACGCGAAAACACGATGGGAGATCGAGGGCGAAAAAGCAAAAGCACAATATTAATAGCGCGATAACGCGATATTTTTTTTAATCGTGTTTTCGCGATCTCTTATCGTGTTTTCGCTTTATCGCATCGTGTTTTCGCGTCAAGTTATCGTGTTTGCGCGATTTCGCCCTAAGGACGACATCGGGAAACCGTGCTGGCCCTAACGGAACACCGTACTCCAGAGCATGCCCATTGATTGGCTCATTTTTGCTGGGGCTACATTTTGTGACAGTAGAGAAAGGGATAGCGATAGAAATATCATATTCAGATGCTCGTTCATTGGTTGCTTTTTTCTGGTGTTTCATAATGTGACAACAGGGAACGTGTTTTTATGTGTGACTATGATACAAAAGAGAAAGATCATCAAAACACTCTGCAATCTGATTAATATTCGGGGGATAAGCCCCCTCGTACAAATCAGATAGCCTCGTATTTCGATGCTCTTTCTATTACATATTGTCCTCGGACAGTGCACTTCCTCTTCAAATATCCGATTAAAGACTGAGTCGGGACCGCAGCCAAAGCATCGAGATTAGCGGTCTCATTATAAGCGGAGTTATTATATGAAAGTATTGCAAATTATTGTTAGAAAAAGAAAACATTTTTTAAATGAAAAAAAAACAAAACATTTTTAGCTTTATTTCTTGAAAATAGGTAGATCTATTTCACATGTCATAGCATATGCGTCGCCTTCATCCTTTGGATAAGTTTTTTCGTGCATTTGGCTCCTTGCCACTGGTTCTGGCTCCTTGCCACTGGCTCTTGTTGCTGGGGGTCTTGTGAGGGTTGCGACCATTGCGTCGTCTTTCCTTGTTGATCTTGTTTGTCATATTTTATGCTCACAACCGTGTTTTTTTGTGCCGTGTGGCGACTGTAAAAGTCTCCCCGTACATGCAATTAATATTGTTATATTTCCACCTCAAGGGATTTTTCGGCGTTCAGTTTTGGTGTGTCCCTCTGTGTCCAGTCTTCATGGACTTATGTTTTATATTCATTTCCACTTTATTATTACACCTAAATATTCTTTAATATTACCCTTTTGGCAGGCTCTGTGTTCACTGTGGCACTGTAGATTTAGTCTCGTTACTTTTTTCTATTAGTACCCCACTGTACATAGAATCATTTTATGTCTTCAAATATTCATAAATAGCTTCAATAATTTTTTCACCTCTTCGGGTACACTCTACGTCTTCAAATTCAGTACAGATTAGATATCACAGTATAACTACACGAACACCATCTGTCGTTTTTTTGCCTTTAAATTTTTCATCTGCTAGTTTTTTTTTTATATTCCACGATCCATAAATAGAGGATATTCAAGTTTTGTCTATAAATACATGATTTATTTTCATCGAGTGGTATGAAAATAAATATTTCATGAGTGGCGGTAGCCACGAGTGAAATATGGTAATTTTCATGCCACAAGATGAAAATAAACCATGTATTTATAGAAAAAACTTGAATTTTCTGTTTATTATATACATTTTTGACATTAAAATTTGAAAGACTTTCCCTTAAATTTTGTGTACTGGCAGAATTTAAAAGAAAGTAGTCCGGCAAGACACCAGTGAAAATACGGAAAATATGTTTCACTGCAGTGAAAAATACATTTTTACAGTGAAAATACGGAAAATGAAAATACGCATTTTATTTCATCAATATTTCTCAATATTTCATTTGTAAGTATATAATAAACCCGAATATATAATAATTCTTTACTCATTAGGCTATCCCCTTTAGAATATTCCATTCTTTAGAAATACAACATCACTCATACAAATTATCCACATAGATCTAGAGTTTATCCTTCTTTAAATAAGTGTAATTCTAAGAGGTGCGGATGTTGTAGTTTTTATCGGAAAGGTCTACAATAACATCTATTGTCAATGAGGGGACAATTAATATACTTTTAAATGAGGATTTTGACTAAAACGTAAATATGTTTTAACTTGAAACACCCCTGGGTGTAGCACACAGTATGTTGGTCAGAAAGGACGTTCTCCCGCGTATGACAAATCGCACACAATTTACTACTTTCTATATCAACATGTCCGTAAAGATTGTCATTCATTTAAAAATGATTCGATTCAGCCAGTGGAGCAAATAATTTATGATTCTCATGAGTCGACTAGTTTTAAGGTAAAAGTAGGACACTTAGCAGAATTAAAATGAACCAACCTTTCCCACTGGGCCTAAATGACAAAAACGTTAAAAGACAAAGTTAAAAAGCAGGCAACATATCTTAAGGGTGATTCAACATAAATCAAGTAGGAATTTTTGAGCCACCCAACTAAAAATGCCAAATATTTAAAAAAAGAGGGCCATGATGGCCCTGAATCGCTCACCAGAAACAACTGTTTTTCAGTGATTATAGAAATACTTTTTTCAAATAAACTTGTAGAAAGACAAGTCCAGGTCAACTTCAACTTGCCTCTCTAATTGTAAGGTTTCCCGACACTGATTGTTTCTTTCTTTATAGTCAAAATGAAAGGAACCAAGTTTGGCGATCATCCATCCATTAATTTGTGATAAAATTTGCCTATGACTGTTTTTATTTGTTTGGGTTGTCAGACCAAACAAATAATGGTAGCGAAATTTCGGACCCTGATGTTCTTATTTGCAAATGCCGAAAGTAGTCCAAACTCCTCTAAGTGGTTACTTCCCTTCATATGTACATTAACGCCGAAAAATTAAGGGGAGATCACTGCGTAAAGATTGTCAAATGACAGGCGCATTAATTTTCGTAACAAAAAATAGTTCCCGATTGGTCGAAGATTTCTAATATTGTGTTTTTTTTATAGATATACATGCTTATATTTAGCTCTATGATTATTTACTTCAGTGTTAAACAACAGGTTTACCGTGAACAGAATATTTCGAAATAAATAGGGTTATCAATTCTAATTTAGAATAATATGGCATTCTTCAGGCTGTTATCTTATAACTCCCCGTGGTCGAGGGGTTTACACGCTCGCTTGGGAAGCGAGATGTCTGGAGTTCAAACCCTAGTTCAGGCAACTCATGTTTTTATTTTATATTTTATTATTATAATTGTTTAAGCCAAATAAACATTGAATTGAATATCAGTGTTGCAATTAGTCTTATAGCAAATTAACTATAGGCATAACACTGGAAACAGCATTGGTGACACTATACAAACAAATTGGTTTATAATCTCAAAACCTTCACCTTTCTGACATTCTGAGACCCAAACAAATTCAGCGCCTTCTGTGCTTTGATTCAAACTTGCTCTTTCTTTTTTCTACTCACCGGTATCTAAAACATTTGATAATTACATCATCTCAGTATTTAGATATACACGCTTACTGTTTGTCAGGATGACACAACCAGTCAATATGTATTAAAGATAACATAGTTATACTAGTCAACTTGACCAGAAAGTTAACATTTCAGGATATATTTTACTTTCTAATAGAAATGGGAAAAATTGTAACTTTACCTTCTAAAGGAAAAGGCAAAAGTTGTTTTGATGAAATGTATACAGTGAACATGAAAACAACTTTACATACATTGTATGAAACAGTGCAAAATTACTTTCAACAAGTGATAACCAAGTTTGAAAAATGTGATTCTGAATAGAAATAATTGAAACTGATACTAAAACAGCACAAAGAATAAAAAATGACAAATTACATAAAGAAAAGCAAAGATTCTTTTAAAGTTGACAGGAGTTCACTTAAACTTAAGCTTTGTTCCTTAATGTAAAATGCTTAAAATATGATAAACAAGATCAACAAGGAAAGGCGGCGTACAAAAGATTATCAAGTAAAATAAGGTTAAAAAATAATTTTAGCCTACATTTATGGAAAAGTTATTTGAATATTACCTAATGAAAAAAAGAAGAAACAAGAGCCCGGTTTGAGCCGGGTGATGCTCCCCGAATAGGTTTTGGACACAGGAAAGTACACCTCTTGTAGTTTCAGAGTTATGTCCCTGGAAAAAGTTCAAAGTGCAATAATTCCAAAATTAGGCAAGGCAGAGTTACTGTTCTTTGCACTGCACTTTTAATCATAGTGATCTATCAACCTACAAAGTTTCTTGATGATATCTCTTATGATTTCCGAGTTATGTCCCGGACAACTTCAAAAAGTAAAAATAAACAAGGGGCAATAACTCCAGAATTAGTCAAGGCAGAGTTATGATTCTTGTGCACTGCACATCTACTCATTGAGATATATTTACCTACAAAGTTTCATGTTGATATCTCTTATAGTTTTACAGCTATGTCCCGGACAAGATTTTTCTAAAAGGGGAGATAATTAAAAAATGAGGCTTAACAGCGTTATGGTTCTTTTGCACTGCACCTCTTCTTCTCAATGACATCTATCTACTTACAATGTTTCATCCTGATATCTCTTATAGTTTTAGAGTTATGTTCCGGACAAAGTTCAAAGTGTTAAAATTAACAAAGAGCAATAACTCCAAAATTAGGACAAAAATAGTTATTGTTCTTATGCACTGCACATCTACTCATTGAGATCTATTCACCTACAAAGTTTCATGTTGATATCTCTTATAGTTTTAGAGTTATGCCCCGGACAAGATTTTCTATAAGGGGAGATAATTCAAAACCTGGCAACATAGAGTTATGGTTCTTTGACACTGCACTCCCCCTCAATGCCCTCTTCCACTGTATGAAGTTTCAACAAATTATCTCCAAGGGTTTTCAAGTTATGCTCCGGACAAGACAACGGACGGACAGACGGACGGACGGACAGACGGACAAGGCGCCGACTATATGCTCCCCGAAATTTTTTGGGGAGCATAAAAAACTGATACCAGGGAAGGTGGTTATGCAGCTGGAGAAGACCAGTTCAGGCTAATAAGACAATTACAGGTTTATCGATCAGGCTATTTTATATACTGTAAATGAGTCTCAGTGAAAAAACAATCATCTATCTATTACACAGTGACAATATCCCATGCATATGAAACATCAGGTTCAACAGTGTGTCCCAAAATATATTGAAATGTGCTTTCTCTAAGTAAGTTATGTACAAAAAACTAATAAAATAATTCTTTAGGCCTTATTTCATTTCCTGGGGAAAATTCTCTAGTTTGACCTACAAATGAGCCTGCAGAAAGATTAATAGAATGCTGTTATGCCCACAAACAGAAAGATACAAAGCACATGACCTCAAATCATATTTTCAAGATCTCTGAAAGCAAACAGGTCATGACATTAAGACATTCAATCTTTTTTATGCATAACATGTACATACATGTGAACTTTAGTAGGAAATATTGAAATGAAAAAGAGGGAGATTTCTTTATTTTTTTAAACACCCCTTATTCTAAGAAAAATAGTTAGAAATTTGACAGGAGAAAGAGAGTGTCTCACGCTCAAATTGGGAGAGTTCACATGTATGAATGTACACATATATGGAAACATTCCAACATGAGTTATTTATCTTTTATCATTAAACTATAATTTGAGGAAATGCCATGCCATAGCTAAAGTTGCTCCTTATAGGGGCCAATCAAATTAATATGAGCAAACTTGATAAAAGACTACATAAGAGTGCTACAGACAAAGTTTGGTGATCATCCATCAATTATTTCAGTAGGAAATGATGTTCAAAGTTTATTTTTTTATTTTTTGCTTAAGCGGCCCCTTAAAGGGGCTAATCAAATAAATATGAGCAAACTTGATAAAAGACTACCCAAGAATGCTTAAGACAAAGTTTGGTGATCATCCATCAATTAGTTCTTTAGAAGAAGATGTCTTAAGGTTTTTCCTTTTTTAGACCTAGAGACCCCTAAAAGGGGCTAATCAAATTAATATGAGCACACTTGATAAAAGAGTACCTAAGAATGCTACAGACAAGTTCAGTGATCATCCACCAATTAGTGCATTTAAAGGTATTTCTATTTTTAGCTTTAGCGGCCCCTACAAGGGGCCAATGAAATTAATATGAGCAATCTTCTAGAAGAAGATGTCTAAATGTTTTTTCTATTTTTAGCTCTAGAGACCCCTAAGAGGGGCAAATGAAAAAAATATGAGCAAACTTGATAAAAGATACCCAAGAATGCTACAGACAAAGTTTAGTGATCATCCATTAATTAGGTCTGTAGAAGAAGATGTCCAAAGGTTTTTCTATTTTTAGCCCTTAGAAACACCTAAAAGGGGCCAATCAAATTAATATGACCAAACTTAATAAAACACTACCCAAGAATGCTACAGACAAAATTTGGTGATCATCCATCTTTTAGTTCTGTAGTAGAAGACGTTTAAATGTTTTTTCTATTTTTAGCTCTGTTGACCCCTAAAAAGGACCAATCAAAATGACATGAGTAAATTTAAATGTGACTGTCACAAGGATGCTACAGACTAAATTTTAGGTAACTCTGCCCAGCAGTTTCAGAGAAGAAGACGATTGTTGACGCATGACGACGGACGCCGGAGTATCCCCCTTTGATACTAATAGCTCACGCTGAGCCTTCGGCTCTGTTAAGCTAATAAAACAAACGATCAAAACAAAAATGTCGTGCTGAACGATCTTTAAGGATCGGAAATATAACATCTCTGATTGAATGTACGGGGCGACTTTTTACAGCCTCTGCACGGTAACAAACAACACTTGTGTGGCGATAAAGTTAAGAAAATAAGAACCTCTAAAGAAAGCCCAACACGGCAAAATTGAAAATGTTGCATGCTCAGTTTGATTGAGCCTGTTTTTGTAATAGGTACTGGTAAGTGCTACTTACCATCCACGTCCTTAGCACCAGCTTAAGAGAAATTGAATATATTAACACTAAAAGGTAAAATTCTGAAAGCCATATTCAAAGTTCCCTATAACCTCCCCTATCTGAATGAATCCTAGTTTTCTTTTTCATCCCGAGTTATGGTACAGTCCAATGACCCTTGTTGTTTTGTATTCGACCCCAGTTATACAGGAACCCAGTGTACCCAAATTGAAATAACGCACACTCTTTTTAATAAGTGTGCGTTATCTGAGTTATCGCTCTGTGCGTTATTATCAATAAAATACTCGCGTATAAAACGTGACTTCATTTGCCCCTATTTGCGTTATTTCAGACAAATTTCTGAGTCGAACCACCGATGTTTCGTTACCTAGCTTCCTCACATGCAAGAAACCTAGGTCCCTAGCGGGTTCGAATCAGCAGCGGTGAGGGGCGGGTGGTTTGGAGTCTACGTCATTAAAACCTCGGTTACGGATACCCTAATTAACTTATAGTTATGAAAATAAAGAAGCCAGCTAAATTACAAAACTTGAAATATCACTTACAATTTTAGTTAGAAAATATATATTTTACATATACTTTGGGCGGAACATAAATTATCATGAAGCCCTGCATCTGATATATGTTGTAAATCATATTTTCAAGAGACTGAAAGACCATTAGGAATGAGAGACTGCATTGGGACATAAAGGTCTCTATGGAAATGCTTGCAAAAGTTGCAGTCATTCATGAAAGGTACAGATCGAGGCGTTGCAGAACAGATCAGTTCTTCGAAAATTTACATGACTGTTTTATAGCTGAATAGACCCGATACAGCTGATAAAATCAGATAATTACATCTAAGGGGGTTGTGATGAAACCAAAACACGTTTCACAAAGCAAATTGACAGTGGGATTCTGATGCATGTAAAATATACTTAATTTGTTGTAAGCTTTTTTTCTTTTCTTGCGTAGCAAAGAAGGCGGCACTGTGCACCGGCAGAACATATCTATTTCGCGGGAGACAACAATAGACACTAAACCACAATTTCTGTTCGTTTTAGGTAGGAGTGGCCTTACGAGGATAGAGCTAACACAGCTACAGAGATTTGTGGTGTTAATATAATACCTTTATAACGGCTGACAAAGGTAAACAATGTTCTTGGGAGCCGCTCATGGAGGCTTTCGTTATTGCAACATATTTATAGCATAATTACATTATGTGGACAAATACTACATTAGTGGGACAAAGAATTATCCACATGCCAAAAAAATATTAAAATGAAAATCTTATCTAGAAATTAGGGAAAATAGATAGTTTTTCATATGATTTCATTTTAAGTAAAACAATATCTCTAATTATAATTATCGCAATAATTTTATAATTATTGCATTTTCGCAAATAAGCGGCACCAATTAAACTCTTAAATGTATTCAAATTAATGAAATACGCTCGTATCTTTTAACCGTCATTGTCAAAATGCAGACCAAAACAAAACAGAACAAAACAGCATTTCCTTTATGCAAATCGTGTTGTTAACAAACGAAATTTTGATTAATCAAAGTCACATGACAGGTGAAAACATACACATTTACAACGACACAGCTTTTTGTCGAAATAAAAAAAAAACAAAAACAGCAAAAACAGAAAAATAGATAGATGGATGGATGAGTAATCACCAAATAATATTGACAACTGATGCAAACTGTTAATATCGGTATACTAGTTACAAATATTCAACAGTGAGACATGCTAAATTTGTGAAATAAAGTTGTCCTTTGAATTTGGAGCAGTTTATTCCAAGTAAAAATTGTTTTAAATAAATATAAAAATTAAAACAAAATTGAGCTACCATTTATGCAGAGCGTGTTATTGATTATTGTTTTGCAGCATACAATTACGTTTACATATCTTTTATTTATTCCAAAAGTGTTGGTATCTATGGCAAATTCTCTAAAGGAACATATCATATCGTAGTAATCATTTTATCTTCATAAACCACAGTTTTTCATCCACACTAGTATACAATCAACAGTTTATCATTCACACTAGCACAGCATACACTCCAGTGTCCGCTATAACTTTAACTTTCGCTTGCGAGCTAGTTATACACGACAAAACGCGGATTTATGCTTAAATATAGGTAAAACAGTTCAGTAAAGATCGATTATTGATTTTTTTCTTTTTTATGAGCGGGTCTTACATGAGATTGATTTTTCCCGGTATGCTTTTTGTGGCATAACCTGTATTTTTTAAAAACAATGCAAATTCTCACTTTGATTTCTCAAAAATTTCTTTTTTTGTCGACTTCAAGCAACAATTTCGAAGTTTTACATCAAATATTTGTGCAAACCCTCTTGCCTCTGAAAAGAGTAACTATCTAGGTAACAGAAAATGAGAAAGTATTTTAAGAGAACTCCTTCGTTATGAAAATATTGACACTGAAATTGCCACCGGTGAGGTTTTCTCACTGTACGGTTGCTTGCATAATCTGAAAAACAAATCGACCGGTTGCTTGCGAGGTCACTGTACAGTTGCTTGAAATATTGTTCGCATTTCTGATCATTAGACGACTTGTTTGAAAGACGATTGTTATGATTATTTTATTATTATTATTATTATTATTATTATTGTTATTATTAATATTAGGAAATAAATTGCGTCCTCTATTAAAGATATTTTTCAACATCACGTGAAGATCCTTTGAAACAGTAATATAATTAGAAAACGTGTGTCATATACATATAGTTCAAAGAACCTGTACAAAATGCACATGTCCAAATCGTAGCAAAAAATTTTTCCTCAGTATTAATCGGAAAAGATGTTGAATGAATTTTCCTCTGAAACAGTGCAAAACAGTTTTAAGTTATATATGTATACAATCAATAATAATAGATGGTAGGGTCTACTACCAGGACTGTTTCAAGAATGTTGATGAATGTTGACTTTTAAGGGGAACCAAAGCTATCTTAAGTTAGGTTTTCACAAAAGCTTAATTCATTAAAACGCCAATTATTGACCAGAAATTGATATTCTATTTTTGGTAACAATAACCTTGAACTCCCATGAGACTCAAATAACAATCCCAAGGAGATCTTCACAAAATGTTACTATAAGCCAAGTTTCACTTTCTGAAAGTTATTGGCAATAATAAGCGAGATTTTCATAAAGCTTACTTTACACCACATTGCATTGAAATATTTGAAACTCTAGTAATTGACCGGAAACTGATTTTCTATTGATAGTCAGAAAGACCTTGATCCTATGGGGCTTAAAATCCACCTCAAAAGAGGTCTTTATAAAAGCTTACTACACACCAAGTTTCAATGAAATATTCCATTTTAAATTCTAGTTATTGATCACACACCAATTTTCTATTTAAGTAACGGTGACCTTGACCCTAGCTGTGACAGTCCCAAAAGTCATCCCAAACGAGATCTTTACAAAAGCATTGCTTAACCAAGTTTTATTATTGACTAGAAACCTATTTTCTAAATTTTTTTAGTAACGGTGACCCTGAAATTAAACCTAGGAAGCCTTAAATCAATACAAAACAAAGTAAATACATAAGTTTAATTGAAAATATTTCATTTCTTACTCAAGTTATTGACTGGCAACAGAATTTCTATTTTTACTAACAGTGACATTGACCTTGACTAAAAGGCAGTCAGATGAGCTGGCAGTCGTGCATAGAACGAACTAGATGGCTTCTGTTCAATAGCTATATAAAGTTTGGTATACATAGTATTGTGATTAAACGGATATTTCATAATGTAACATTTTATAAAAAAAAACAAAGGGCCGTAATTAGGTCAAATATTATCCAATCACAAAACCCCGGGAAAATACGCTAAGTCACTTGATCACAAAGCTTCCGTGGAAGTTTGAACAAAATCCCTTGAAAAATGTAGGAGAAGTAGGAGTAGTTGCGCACAAAAAAATTGTTCACTATTTATAACTATATGAGGAAAAAAACAAAGGGCTATAATTAGGTCAAATATTATCCAATCGCAAAACCCCGACCATATGTACTAGGAAATTTAATGACAAAGCTTCTGTGACAGTTTGGTCAAAATGCTTTGAAAAATGTAGAAGTTGCGCACAGTAGAAATTGTTAACGACCGCTCGCCGATATACCTCAGGTTTATAACCAGTTTTTTCCTTCGGAAAACCTGGTTAAATAAAACACACACACTCACGCACGCACACACACGAGAATACACACATATGAAAGTGAGGAAATGTCCACGTTTTCACTTTTCAATATGCTCATTTTTCAGCAAAATCACTCCAAACAGGCTAATGTCATCTTTATATGCAAGCCTTTAAGAACGAATAATGGCGGCTCATCATGCATTGTATTTCATTATCAACGACATAATGTTATGGATTATGAGCTACATTGATGATGTTTAAAACAACGGGCTTTAACCCATTACCCAATATTGTACACGCCTTTTAACGCCTTTTTCACCCGCCTTTCTTTGTTGTCTGAAATGGTGAAAAAATGCCTTATTTAGGCCCCCAACACTTGTTTTTGTTTGAGAAATGTTGTTTAAAAAGTGACCACTTTTTCGGCGCGGCCCCCAAACAAAAGATACATCAGGGGGTTGCCAGAAGGGGGATCTGCCCCCTTCTGTTTTGGGGGATTTGAAGGGGGCGGTAGTCCCCCTCATCGCCAGGAAAATTTTGGACTTATGCGAGGCAAAAAATGAACCCAGATAGATTATAAGGCGACGTGGAACCAACGCTGAGTAGCACTTGACTCTATCTCGTGCAGCACTTTGAAATCAAGTTTGATGGAAAAAATCAACGCAAAATAGTGACTTTTGGCAATTTTGAGATGTCCTCTCGTTGCCATGGTAACAGAAAATTTAAGCCTGAGCATGTCGTTACAAAGGCAATGGTCCAGTCAACATTTGTGCTACGTTTAATTAGTTACAGTTTTATAGCAATTTGAACTTGTAACGTGAGACTTTTCAATGAAAACAGCCATTTTTCACAAAATGCTTATTAAGAAATGAGTTAAGAGGTGATTGTATAGTCACTTTTTAGTTCACCAGAGCCGAAGGCTAAGGGTGAGCTATTAGTATCAAAAGGGGATGCTCCGGCGTCCGTCGTCCGTCGTCATGCGTCAACAATCGTCTTATTCTCTGAAACTACTTAGCAGATTTACTTCAAATTTGGTCTGTAGCATCCTTATGACAGTCACTTGAATTTGCTCATGTCATTCCGATTGGCCCCTTTTAGGGGTCAGCAGAGCTAAAAATAGAAAAACCTTTAAACATCTTCTTCTACAGAACTAATGGATGGATTTTCACCAAACTTTGTCTGTAGCATTCTTGGATAGTCTTTTATCAAGTTTGCTAATATTATTTTGATTGGCCCCTTTTAGGGGTCTCTAGGGCTAAAAATAGAAAAACAACATTTAAACATCTTCTCCTACAGTACTAATTAATGGATGATCCCCAAACAACTTTGTCGGTAGCATTCTCGGTTAGTGTTTTATCAAGTTTCATATTGGTCATATGGGGGTTGCGTTCATTGAACGCCGCCTTTCCTTGTTGATCTTGTTGCTCATATTAATTTGATCGGCCCCTTTTAGGGGCCACTAAAGCTGAAAATAGAAATACTGTATAATGTCTATTTCTAGAGAAATAATTGATGGATGATCACTAAACTTTGTAGCATTCATGGGTAGTGTTTAATTTAGTTTGCTAATATTATTTTGATTGGACCCTTTTAGGGGCTGCAAAAGCTAAAAAAGAATGAATACCTTTAAATGTCTTTTTTCGACAGAACTAATTGATAGATGATCACCAAATTTTGTATGTAGCATTATTGGGAAGTCTTTTATCAAGTTTACTCATATTAATTTGATTAGCCCCTTTTAGGGATCTCTATAGCTAAAAATAGAAAAAACCTTTAGATATCTTCTTCTACAGAACTAATTGATGGATAATTAACAAATTTTGTCTGAAGCATTCTTGGGCAGTATTTTATCAAGTTTGCTCATATGAATTTGATTGGCCCCTTTTAGGGGGCCGCTTAAGCTAAATAAAAATACCTTTAAATGTTTATTTCTACAGAACTAATGGATGGATGATCACCAAACTTTGTATGTAGCATTCCTGGGTAGTCTTTTATCACGTTTGCTCATATTATTTTGATTGGCCCTTTTTAGGGGCCGCTAAAATTAAAAATATATATACGTTTAAATGTCTATTGCTACAGAACTAATCAATGGATGATCACCAAACTTTGTCTGTAGCATTCTTGGGTAGGATTTTATCACGTTTGCTCATATTAATTTAATTAGCCCCTTTTAGGGGACGCTTAAGCTAAAAATAGAAAAACCTTTTAACATCTTCTACTACAGAACTAATTGATGGATGATCACCAAACTTTGTCTGTACCATTATTGGATAGTCCTTTATCAAGTTTGCTCATATTAATTTGACTAGCCCCTTTTAGGGGCCTCTAAAATTAAAAATAGAAATACGTTTTAACATCTTTTCCTACAGAACTAATAGATGGATGATCACCAAACTTTGTCTGTAGCATTTTGGGTAATCTTTTATCAAGTTTGCTCATATTATTTGATTGGCCCCTTTTAGGGGCCGCTAAAGCTGAAAATAGAAAAAACCTTCGAACATCATTTCCTACTGAAATAATTGAAAGATGATCACCAAACTTTGTAGCATTCTTAGGTAGTCTTTTTATCACGTTTGCTCATATTAATTTGATTAGCCACGTTTAAGCTAAAGCTTAAATGCCCCAGGTCATGGCATTTCTTCAAATTATTGTTTAAACATATTCTGTGCTCAAATATAATAATTTTATTAGAATATATTGACATTCCAACACTGAAAAGCAGTTGTTTCTGGTGAGCGACTCAGGGCCATCATGGCCCTCTTGTTAGTATATTAATGTTACGAGGGTAATATACCGACATGTATAATTTATTGTTTGTATGTATGTCTTATATATTATGTCGTTATATATTCCCTGTACGGTTGTCATTATGTTATATCATATATGTACATGTCCTATATATTTGTCCTATTCATTTTCCCATATTTTTCTCATTTTCATTCATTGCAACGTGTAACACTTAATGTCATTCTATATAATTCAATTACAACTAATTTCTTATAGACGGGCCTCTTAACATTTACTCACCCGGATTGAAGGCCGCATGCGCACATTGAATACACTTCCCCATTGGTTTTGCGCCACGAATTAGCTGTGTTGCGTTTTCTTTCATCCTTAGTGAATTGTTTTATTTGTTTTCCTTCCATTACAGGTAAATTTTGGGGACGTATTTATTACTCGAATGTATTCATTCAATTATTGAAAAGATGTCATGCGTGTTGCATTTTGTATTTTGCACATTGAATACACTTCCATTGGTTTGCGCCACGAAGTAGCTGTGTTGCGTTTTTCTTTTATCCTTAGTAAATTGTTTTATTTGTTTCCCTGCCATTACAGGCCGAAACAGCCCCTTCGTTATTAGGAAAGAGGAACCCTACGACATTGGTGGCCAGTGTAGGGGTCGTGGCTGAATATCGCTCAGAGTAGTTTAATTAACATTGCTCTGTAACTCTGTGATATTCGAGGATGAATTTCAGTTTAGCAAGGGAGTATGCCACGGTTCAGAACTGTTCACTATTTAGGGGAGAACATGTGTAAGCGGCCGGATAGCTCAGTCAGTAGAGCCGCGGTAAGGTATTCCGTCGGTCCCAGGTTCGAGTCCCGGTCAGGCTGCAAATTTTCCTCACCCTGTGACATTAATATGTTTTTTGATGAGTTATATCTACCACTTACTAGTCTTCTTGGTCACACAACTTGGTCAGTCCTTGACAACCCTGAGAACATACTTCTGTAGTTGAAATATTTGAATGTATGATTTGCATACAAGCGATCAATTTAAATTCAGACCTACACTAAAAATTAAGAAACACTTAAAAACACACAATTGTTAACATAAATTTATATCTATACTTATTTGTCTTCTGTATAAAGTTTATATATGACATAATTATACAGGAATGAAGATCATACATTTGAGACACATAAGAAGACAACCTCGTAGTTAACGGAACAGCAAACAACAATTAAGTGTGCATGCAATGCGTTCCATTTCAAAGTACAGCTCAACAGGCGTATTATCTTGTTCAGCACTGAGTTGAGTTTAGTATTTGTTAACAGTTCACTGCTATCTTGCTATTAATAAAAAAACGTGCGCTGTAGCATCGAAAGTGGTTCTGTTATACTCGTAGGTAATATAAATGTTAATAATAACCAGTAAATAACAAATTAATATGAGCAATTAGTTAAGTCGAGCTGATTTAATGAAATAATTACCCCCAAACAAGAAATGCTTTTAAAACAACGAATACTATCAAAATCTTTGCACAGATATGATTCTTACCATTGATTTTTCATCTTTTTATTTCTTAGCTCACCTGACCATGAAGTGGTTAAAATGAGGTAGAGTGATGGGGCTATGTCCGTCGTTCGTCCTCAACATTTGGGTTGTAAACACTAGCAGTCAAAGTTTTGATTGGATCATAATCAAACTTTGTCCCAATTGAATACAGGGTAAGTTCGAATATGAGTCATCTCGGGTCTAAAACTTGGTCACAGTAGCTTAAAATAGCAAAATCTTGTAAACACTTTAAAAAATGGCTGCAGTTTCGATCCAAATATTTCCTGGAAGTTGGTCAGGAAGGTTGTGTTGATGATTTCTAGGTCAATTTCGAATATGGGTCATCTCCGGTCAAAAACTAAGTCACAGGAGCTATAAATAGAAAAATCTTGTTAACACTCTAGTGGCTGCAGTTTTGATCCAAATATTCTGGAAATTGGCCATGAAAGTTGTTTGATAATTTCATAGGTCACAGGAGCTAAAAAATATAAACATCTTGTAAACACTCTTGTGGCTGCAGCTTTGATTCAAATACTCTGGAAATGAGTCAAGAAGGTTGTTTTGATGATTTCTAAGACAAGTTCCAATATGGGTCATCTCCGGTCAAAAACAAGGTCACAGGAGCTATAAATAGAAAAATCTTGTTAACATTATAGAAAAAAACTTGGTAAAGGGAGCTAAAAAATGGTAAATCTTATTAAAACTGTAGTGGCTGCAGTTTTAATCCAAATATCATGGAAATCAGTGAGGAAATTTGCTTTGATGAGTTTTAGGTGAAGCTCTGATATGGGTCCTCTGCGGTCAAAAACTCGGTCACATCAGCTATAAATAAAAAAAAACTTGTTTACACTCTAGTGGCCGCATTTTGGTTCAAATATTCTAGAAATTGGTCAGGAAGGTTGTTTGGAAGCTTTCTAGGTCAAGTTTGAATATGGGTTCTCTCGGGTCAAAAACTAGGTCACAGAAGATAAAAAAAGAAAAATCTGTTTAACGCTTTAATGGCTGCAGTTTTGATTCAAATATTCTGGAAATTTGTCAGAAAGGTTCATTTAATAATGTTTTGGTCAACTTCGAATATGGGTTGTCTCGCGGCAAAAACTAGGTCACAGAAAATAGAAAAGTCTTGTTAACACTCCAGTGGCTGCAGTTTTGATCCAAATATCCTGGAAATTGGGGAGGAAGGTTGTTTTGATGATTTCTAGGTCAAATTCGAATATGGGTCATCTCCAATCCTAAGAGCTTAAAATAGAAAAACCTTGAAAAACACTTTAATATGGAAAAAACTTGTTATCACTCTTATGGCTACATTTGTGACTCAATTGTCATCACACTTAGTCAGGAAGCTTGTCTAGTTATTTGCATGGAGGTGTTTGGACATGGGTCATCTCTGATGAAAAAACTAGGTCACGGGGGCTAAAAATAGAAACATATTGTTCACTCTATAGTCGTTACTGTTTTAATCCTGTAAATTAGTCTGCTTGGTTGTTTTGATGATTTCTAGGTCAAGTTTTAATATGAGTCACCTTGGCTCAATAACTAAATCACTCTTCCCAAATATGGAAAACCTTGTTAACACTCTAGAGGTTACATTGTTGATTCAGTTGTCATCAAACTTGGTCAGGATGCTTGTCTGAGTTATTGCTAGGATGCGTTCCATGGGTCAGGTGAGCGATCTAGGGCCATAGTTGCCCTCTTATTCACAATTACTTGCGTTAAGCTTGAGTAGTTCACACTGTATTCATCGTCTCATGCACTTAAACACTACTTTAAAACTTTCATGTATGCTTCATTCTCCTCAGTAAGTACTCTTGCAAAATAAGTCAGACTTTATAATCGTAATTATGATTTTATGTAGTTTTATTAATCAATTAAGTAATTATTTATCAATGCAAGATATTGTGATGACAATTAATAAAACAAAGTTTTTATAGCTGTTGTTTATACATTTTGCTAGTGCACACTTTAATTGAAGTTTTAATTACATTCGCCAAGAATATACACAACCTGGCTACGGTTCAAATACTGGTCTCCGGAGATTTACACATCGCGTAGTCCGGTTGTTAAAACATTTCCATCATTTCATGATAGTCATACTCTGTATCAAAAACCTTTGACATATGATGCTCTGTGTGAAATAAAAGCACCTTTTGACTAAGAAATACCATTTTCTATCTGCAAATGCAATTTGGAAAAGGCGATGGGGGACATAGAAATAGTCTCTGACTGTCCTTCCGCTCTAACGGGACAGTAATAATGTGGCTAGAGGGACAATAGTTAACTGTTCTTTCTCTTTGATGTCATTCATTCCGTAATACTTTTATGTGGCTATTTTCTTTTCTAAAGAACAATAGAGAGAACAATAGAGTAGCCCCATTATTACTGTCCCGTTAGAACGTCCGTCTGTCCTTCCGACCAACATTTTTGTCTGGAGCATATCTCAAAAGGAATTTGAGATATCAACTTAAAACTTTATAGGTTGATACATCATGTTTAGAAGGAGTGCAGTGCACCAGAATGATTATACTATCCTGCATCAATTTTTCAGTTATTGCCCTTTGTTATTTTTTATACTTATTTTTTTCCCGAGTTGAGCATAACTCAAAACAATCTTTGAGATGTCAAAATGAAACTTCATAGGTGGATAGATCTTATTGAGGAGAAATGCTGCGCACAAGAATGATAACTCTACCCTTTATATTTTTGAGTAAATGCCCTTTTTATTTTTCATAATTTTTGTCCGGAGCTTATCTCAAAAAGGTATCAACTTGAAACTTCATAGGTAGATTTATCCCATTGAGGAGGAGAGCAGCACACAAGAATGATAACCTACCGTGAAAAATTTCTTAATAATAATAATAATAATAATAATAATAACATAGTCTTAAATTGATATTACATACTAGCAAATCATTTAAGCATATTAAACTTGTTTAACCATTGCTTCTTGTACGTGTGTGATAGTTGGTGAAATTTATGCAATAACAAATATTTAGATTTGTTTGTTTCTTATTTCAATGTATATTTTATTGTGCATCTGTGAGTATTGACATATAATTTTAGCAAGAAACTCATGGCAATTTGTCTTTTGGGGAAAGTCTTATTATATTAGTGTTACTATATTGTAAATTGTAACTGTTTCTTAAATGAGCTCCAGTGAGGTCAAAAAGCATAAAAGTAAAATTGTCGCATGTACCAAGTGGTACATTTAAGAAGGTAAATCTGCAAAAGATAACAAAGAATTATGCTCAGGGTTAAATTGAAAAACGATTGTTTGCACGAATGTTTGTTCGGTATTTTTGAAAAGCGTTGCAACAATTTAAGTTGTATCCTTGGGGAAGGTTTGTGAAATTTTGCACACAAATTATTAGTCCAGACCTTTATCAAGTGGTACACAGTCCCGAAAAAATATTTCAATTACTTTCAGCGGAGTGCTTTAAAGGAACAAATTTTTAGCCCTAGAACAATTTTTAGCGTACATAGGAGCTAAATGTTTTATAGCTAAATGAATATGATATGGCTGATAAAATCAGATAATTACATGTAATGAGGGTTGTTGTGAAACTGAAACCTGAGATACGTTCAACAAAGTTAGCGCTTGAGCGAGCGCCTGCTTCAAGAGTCATCGGGCTATTGAACGCTTGCAAGCCCCCGCTGCAAACTCCAAGATGGCCTCAAATAACACAGACTTAGAAAATATAATAATACAAGTTGTATTTGATGAGTTAGCAGATAATATTGAAATTAATTAAAGTGACCCTGCATCCGAGGTACACGCTCTTAGGACAATTAAACGAGCTGAATTGCTTGGAAATGCCAGGATTTCAAACTATGTTCAGGAAACTGTGCCGAGATACAGCGATCCTTTGTTTCGAGCACACTTCAATATGACAAGAAAATACTTTAATTTCATTTAAACATTTTAACGATGTCAAGATAATTATTGACACGATGAAATTGGAATATTTGCAAACAAATTAAATTAATTGTAGCTTATTATGTTTGAAAGCGAGTTCAATAAAGACCCTTCAGACATTTTTGATTGTTTATTATTTGACAAATAAGTACATCCCCGGAGGTACACGGACATATTCAACTCAACAGTAAACACAATTGATCATGCATATATGAGCCATTAAAAAAGTTACCAATAATAATCACAAATCTATTATGATCTTTAAAAATTTATAATACAGAGAATAGGCAAAGCAAGTTTTGACTTTTAATACGTTTGACAACAATTAAGAGAAACTATAGTAGATTGTACAGTATTTACCTGTTGTTGAAGCAGATATGGCCGTGAATATCTTCATAGTAGCTGAACTTTGACCTGCATCCACGGCACTGCACCATAATCTGTGATTTAAGAGGTACGATTTTTGTACGGTGAACGTAACACTACTTTTTATAGCACCATCATTGACCGAACCCCCGCTCACTACCATCGATGATAATTGCGAATTACTTTTAACAAGAGTTCCGTATATAGTTCTTATTGACCACTGAATTGTGGGATTGACATCATTTCCATCACTTGAACAGTTGTATGTGGCCGACTGCCCTGCTACCACATTGTTTTCATTATTTAAAACTAAAGATGTGGCTGGAAATAAAATATATAGCATTTTTAATGAAAAACAATTTGAATAATGGACGTTCCCTGCTCTTTTTATTTTGGAATACTCACCATTATATACTAGTATGCGAAAAATAAAGCAGTTCTTACCATATGATAGTTCTGTTATACTACAACGATGCAAAGGCTAGCTTGGTTATATATTGTTGGAATTATCGACAAGACATTGTAACAGATTGCAAATGTTTTGATATCAAATTATAGAGCACATTAATGTGCCAACATGACTTGCTCTATTCTAGTGGCAAAGGTTATTCATTTTCAGTTAGGACAACATAATTGCATTCGCGCTGTTCCGTTTCATGAAACTTAAAACATGTTTATTTGTGAGAAAACTGATATTGCCTTCTCGTGTTTGTTTAAGCCTGCGTCCCATGTCGACGCATTTCATTAGTCGCATAGATACGATTGTAATGTTTTGCTAATATCAGTTGCATTATAAAGTATTTTTCCCATTTTTTGTCCGGAGAAATATCAATCGTCGACTGCATGAAACGGTTAGATGCGCATGCATTACGACGTGAAACGTATCATTACCGATATTCACTTAAAGACGGTTTCATACGCATTGGTACGCTCTAAAGTGAAATGCAGCGCATAATTGCGAATTAAAACGTATACTTGCGAATCAGTACATACGCGTTGTTACGGAACATTGCGCTGTTAATTATAATAGAAATATTTTCTGAAAGGATGCCGAGAAGAAATAATTATAAGGAAAAAATACTTAAAAATGACCACTGATACAGGGAAAGGCAGGATAAGTGATGTTACTCTTCCGGAGTAAATACTGTGGACAACAATATAAAAATGGTACTCTGTCGATAACAGCTTCAGGGTCAAGCAAGTGAAAATTATTTAGAGGGAGACAAGATAAGTGATGGTATCGAGCCTGAAACTGATACTACAAGACTTCTACAGTAGGGTGAACGTGTCAGTTTACACGCAAAACGCACGTTACACGCTATACGAACGCACGTTACACGCCAATCTCCACACAGTGATCTCCCCTTAATTCTTCGGCGTAGATCTCTGCCACCAAGGTCCCAATATATCAGAATTTCTGATATACTATATTTTTTCAAAAATTGTTTAATTTACTGCTTTTATCTATCAGTTAAGTTTTTTCTCATTGATTAAACAATGTTTATGGATAAATAAATGAATAATATGAATATTTAGAAATAATTTTAAAAAATATGAGAATATTTTCTACCGAGACAATATTTTGATATTTTATATTTTTTAGCTTTTGAATTTATTTTTCGTTATTTTGTATACTTTTGATAATTTTTTGATAAACTATATCGATCGTAGGCACTAAAAGTTAAAAATAAAACAGAAAGAGAAAAATGACGTTAGATTTTCTATGTAACGGTCGATATTTACATTTGAATTTCGACGTTACGTCATGTGACTTTCATCATCATGTGACGTCTTTGAAGGCAGTGATTACAATTCTGCCAAGGGAGGTAATCACTGTGAGGAGTTTGGTTACACGCTATACGAACTCACGTTATACGCACGCAAAACGAAACGAAATACGCAGACGCACGCAAAACGATATACGCTAAACGAAATACGCTAAACGATATACGCACGCTAAAACGCACGCAAAATGAAAACGTTTCTAAACCTTTATTAAAACATCGTAATCATTTTAAGTTTTTAACAACTTTAGCTACATGTAGAACGTTTAAGCGATAAATTTTGATCATCATATACATGTAGATCTATACTGTAATTAAGGTAGCTAAAAATGTATTTTAAAGAGTTTATGTAAGAACTGAAATGCACTCAACCTAGCACCGAAATAAATTTTTGTCACAGCCTCAACAAATGATTTTTATATATATTTATAAGCTATCATGCGCTAATATCGAAAGTAAAAAAGTTAATGTAAAGCGTTCCTTTTTCACGCCCGTTTAACTCACAACGAGTGAAAAATGTCCATCGGTAAAAATGTTGTGAGCAACTTCCGTTCCTCGTTGTGAGCACCCATCTATGACGAGTGACACGATAAACAAGGTGACTTTTTCATAATTTTTGAAGATTACAGACATTTATGTAAAAATATCGGAATGCAGTTAGCTAGCGATGTGTTTTCCGAGTATGCACATGTAAAGATATTGTCTGTTGGTGGACAATTTGATGGAAATACCGTGCGACGCAGTCACTCGGGGTAGCTGGAAAACTGGAGACAACTTCTCTTTGGACCTTATTTAACATTGAAAACGTCGATTCTGGTGACGTTTTGTGCATTCTAACCTAAAACAGATGCCCACAAGTCTTCAGCGTAAATTATTATCTGAAAGTCTTCATAGAAACGAAGATATACCCTTTTTGCTTTAATCCTCGTTGTGAGCACCATAACCTCGTTGTGAGCAAGACAAGCGCAGTGCTTGTCTGGTTTTAATATGTAATTCAAATGGCAAGAATACAATTTTCAATCTACCAAAAGCAATCAAAACGTTTTTGTACAATAGTTTTTCTTTGCAATAGTTCTTCTTTTTCTTTTTAAAAGTTTTTTTTGAAAATTATTCTTCATATTCACAAGTCATCAGATTAACAGAAGAACTAATCAGTGTAGGTAAGTCAGGTATTTTATTTCGTATACTCTAGTTTGGCTCGAGTGAACATCACGGGAGTTTATGAATATTTCAACAATTTCACAGTCTGTGTGATACACACATACATGTGTTTATCCTGAGCTGAAGACTGACCAAGTTATGTAAAACAAGAACTATCACGGTAAGTTGACAATGCCCCTGAAGTGGTGATTTGTCCTTTGATTTATGGACCAGATAGATTATTTGTTTTTGGACAAGTAGGTCTTCAATGTGAAGGTAATTCAATGTCAAGGTGAAATAAATATAGGTCAGTTGGAAGGTCTTGTCCAAAGGGGCATCGTGTCCTAATATGAATTAAATCAACTTACTTATAAAGAAGTGATGACCAATGTTAAAGTTTTTGGATGTTCTAGAAGGTCATTCACGGTACAAGATAAAAAAAATACAGATCAGTTTGAAGATCTTGCCTAGGGGTGTTTTTTTCAAAATATGAGTAGAATCCGTTTACTAATAAGGTTTATGACCAATTTTTAAGTTTTTGGACAATTTGACCTTCAATGTGAAGGTCATTCAGGGGTCAAGGTCAAAATAATATAGGATAGTTGAAAGGCCTTGTCCAAAGATGTGTTGTGCCAAAACATTATGCCAGGACATTATGGCCAATCTTAAATGTTTTTGGACAATTTGACCTTCAAGGTAAAGGCCATTCAGGGGTCAAGGTAAAAAAAATACAGGTTCGTAGGAAGGTGCTAAGGGATGTTGTGTTCAAATATGAATCAAATCCGTTTACTAATAAGGAAGTTAAGGCCAATGTAAAAGTTTTCGGACAGATTGACGGACGTACCAACTTTTGATATTTATGAGGCAAATCAGCTCATAAACACCACCTGGACCAACGTCCATTAGCAAAATTAGCTCAAAAGATAGCTCTTAATTTGAATCTTATGAGTTTTTGTTCTTTATTTAACTACGGAATGAAGCTCATGAATATCAAATATTTGCTCGGACTGACAGACGGACAGTTCAAAACTAATATGCCTCCCTTTGGGGTATGCACGACGTCTTGCAAAGAAATGCTGCTGTGCAATTTAAACGTTTTAATTGCTGTGGTAGATTGAAAATTATATTTTCACCATCTGAATTACATATTAAAACCATACACGCACTGCGCTTGTTTTGCTCACAACGAGGTTTTGGTGCTCACAACGAGGATTAAAGCAAAAAGGGTATATCTTCGTTTCTATGAAGACTTTCAGATAATAATTTACGCTGAAGACTTGTGGGCATCTGTTTTAGGTAAGAATGCACAAAACGTCACCAGAATCGACGTTTTCAATGTTAAATAAGGTCAAAAGAGAAGTTGTCTCCAGTTTTCCAGCTACCCCGAGTGACTGCGTCGCACGGTATTTCCATCAAATTGTCCACCAACAGACAATATCTTTACATGTGCATACTCGGAAAACACATCGCTAGCTAACTGCATTCCGATATTTTTACATAAACGTCTGTAATCTTCAAAAATTATGAAAAAGTCACTTTGTTTATCGTGTCACACGTCAAAGATGGGTGCTCACAACGAGGAACGGAAGTTGCTCACAACATTTTTACCGATGGACATTTTTCACTCGTTGTGAGTTAAACGGGCGTGTTTTTATGCGCAATCGGATAAAGAACTATCCCTTGCATTCACTACGTAATCTCTACGTAATAGTCCAAAATGGCCGACATTGAAAAATTCACTGCAAATTTTTATAAATATACAGTGGTAACAATTAAATTCAGATGGATTTATGTGGCAAATCTATATATTAAGTGAGGTTGCATCATAAACAATCGAAATATATAATCTTGAGTGTAAAATAAAGGAATTAACTATTTTGACAGAAGTCACGAAAACAGATAAAAAACACAGGATTCTACCACGGATAACATTGAGGGAAATGGATAACATTAAAGGAAAAGCTTCCAGAATCAGGAATGATTAAATTGCTGGCACAATACGTAGATTTAAGTTGATGTCCTGTATGTTCCATTAGGACACCGCATATGATTTACTGTCGCCAGTAAAAGCTTCTCAAAACGAAAGTGAAAGTAGAAATAATCAGCGAAATCACTAAAAAAGGTAAAATTTCTAGGACATTACAATATATTAGTATAGATCTATATAAATATTAAGAACGCAATTTTATTTAAGGTCTGAAACTGTAATCAAGAGGAAAAAAATGAGGAAAATTATTGGATTTACAAAGACAGCACAACAGAAAATATTTTTCATATCACTTAAAATTGAAACTTATTGACCTGCGCTTAATATGTAATATGAAATTAGGCAAAGCCTATGAACGGGGAAGTCGTTAAAAAATTCCTTTCTTTCTTTCCGTTTAAAATTGTCATTCGGTATTACATGCACCGCTTCTCTTTTCACTCGGAACACTCGACGTTTATTATTTATCCGAAAAGTTGAGATTTGTTCAGTTATCGGAATACCCCGCCTTTTATCATTGAGTTACATTGTAAATGGTGGCCCCCGACTAGAACTGACACTGAAAATTTCATTGATAGGTATAGAAGTCTATAATTATATATTTTTTAATTGTTTTTTATTTGATTTTCTTTTAAATATACACATGTAGTCTATAGCCGGGCAAGTCAAAGCCCGGACCCGCGGTTTTTGACTTCCCCGTATTAATATGCTTTATCACACACCAGTGCCGATTTTGCCACTCAGTAAATATGGTATTGCACATCCATGCATATAATTTGACATGACCTCATTAGCGTTATAAAAACATTATGTAAAGATGGCTAAATGGTAGCGTTATACTATAGGCGTATAAATGAAAAACTACTCTTATTTCACTTTAAACTGTCCTTATTTTGTGTATGTGATACAGTAGGGTGAAGGTTTCAGTTTACACGCAAAACGCACGTTGCGGAAAAAACGCATGCACGTTACATGCTATACGAACACACGTTACACACACCCTTTATGTAACGAAATACGCAAATGCATGCAAAACGAAATACGCTACACGATATACGCACGCTAAAACGCACGCAAAATAGAAATCGTTTCTAAACGTTAATAAAATATCCTTATCGTATAAATTTTTAACAACTTCTAAGGTAGATCGTTTAGTGATTTGATTAACCCTTTCACTGCCATAGGGACGGCTTAAGCCGTCCCTGTTATTTTCGGCGTATTTGCCATATGGACGGCTTTAGCCGTTTCTATAAAAATAATAGTTATAATAATAAATTAATAATAATAATAATAAAAATAATAATAAATATAAAGAAAATTATACCATCGACAATAATTATTATTATACTAACAGATTTGGAAACATACATAATTATTATAATACTAATAACAAATAATAATAATTATATTAATTAATAATATAGTAATTTCTTAGAAAATCCTCTGGCAAAAAGGTGAACAATAAAACAATAACCCTCTGGCAGGGAATTTAGGGTTAAATGATAGCTAGCCATTCATGTATTTTAAACTGGTTTATGTTAACTAACTTATCTTATGTCCCCTCATTAGTGAATAGTTCAGAGCTGTAAAAATGAAAAAGTCAGTTTTACAGTATCTTTTTTGTGATTCCATATACCATGCCAGTAATGGTCCCCTGACAGGGAAGGGAACACTTCCTTACTGATAGTGGATCTGAACACCTCTGTCTGCATTATAGGACATTTGCCATACCTTTTTTTTTATTTTTCAATGAAATTTGGTGGATTTTTTCAATATCAATCAAACAGATGTAATTGTTACTCAATATTATAGTGATATGTTGCCTAACTAACTTGGTTTCATTTCCTAGGAGGTTATAATAAGGGAAAATTACCCCCATTTTTAAATATGTAATGTATTTGCTTGAACAAATAGGCATCATAGAAAATTTACCTTATCTCTCTTCATCGTCAATATAATTCAATGGGGTTTTCTTATTTTAGTAATTAGATGTAGTAATTAGTAATTAGATGTAGTAGTTACTTGATAGTATAACATTACTTGGCTTTACTTACTTTGTTTCAGTGACCAAAAGGTTATAACAAGGCAAACTTACCCAAATTTTCAATGATTTAGTGTGGTAAAGTTATTAATAAGGCATTATAGAAAATTAGCCATTATTTCTTAATTTGCAATGAAATTTGTTGGGATTTTCTTATATAAGTCAATTTGATGTAGGTTTAACTTAATATAATAATACTATGTTGCTTATATAACTTTGATTCATTTACCATGAGGTTATAATCAGGTAATATTACTCCCATTTTTAATGAATTAGTGTGTTAGCTTGTATAGTTATACATCATAGGAAATAAGCCATTATTTTTTGAATATTCAATGTAATTTATTGAGATATTCTTATTTTAATCAATTAGATATGCTTGTTAATTAATATAATAGATTTATGTTGCACTTATAATTCTGTTTCATTTCCTAGGCTGATATAATGAGGTAAAAATCCCCATTTTGTAGTGAATTGGTGTTCTATCTTAGGACAGTAAGGTATCTTAGGAAATTTGCAATAACTATTACATTTTGTAATGAAATTTGGTTGGACTTCCTTACTTTAGTCAATTAGATATGTTTGTTAATTAATATGATAGATTAATGTTCCTCTTGTAGTTTTGTTTAATTTCCAAGGCTCTTATAATTAGGTAAAATTTTCATATTTTGTTGTTGATTTAGTGCACTATCTTGGACATTTAGGCATCTTAGGAGATTTGCCATAATTCTCATATTTTGTAATGAAATTTGTTAGGACTACCTTATTTTAGTCAATTACATATGTTTGTTAATTAATATAATAGATGTATGTTATATAAAAAATTCTGTATCATTTCCTAAGAGGTTAAGTTTAAGGTAAAATTACCCGGTGTATCAACATTTTATGTGGCACTGCTTTCTTAATAGTTGGGGTCCAGATAAAATTTACTATAACATTTATATTTTTCCTGGACAATTATTGAAATCTTCTTTTTTAAGTCATCTAATGAAAGCTTTTAATTAATCAAGTTGATTTGGATTGAGTTATCAATTACATTACTTTTCATAGGGATCTTGTATTATGCCTTTTTTAATGAACTGACCTACCTATGAAGCATAAAATTGATATTGTAGGAAAAGTAAAGTTACAATCAATTGAAATTGTACAGGTCCCAAAAGATATATTAGTATGCAAAATGGGTTTATGTAAATTTATATAGATACATAAGTGATATTTAAGTATATTATAGTTAGAATTTTATGAGTTATGTCTAGGTTTATAACTTACTTGAGGGAAGTTAAACAAGTGACTTGGGACTACAGCATACCTATCTTACTCAGCTGAGAAAAATATTTAAAGAATTATATGGTTATATATGGATAGGTTATATACTTTTAAGTTAGCAAAGGGCGAAACAGGCTCATCTCGGGTATCTCAAAGGGGTATTATTTTAAGTAATGATTACGGATTGATAAACCTTAAAAGTGATTTTAGATAATATACAGAATAAAAATCAAGAAAGCTATATATGTTTATCAAAGTGGGTTATATTATTGACCTCATATAAGATTAAGATATATTTGAGCCCCGTCACGATAAAAGTAACATAATGGGTTTGCGACCAGCATGGATCCAGACCAGCCTGGGCATCTGTTCGCTATCAGTGTTATACGGTTTGTAAGTGACCAGTAAAAGCCCAGGCAATATACAAAAATAGTAGTCTATGGCTTGATTATGAGCTGACAGATAGGGGAATTTTGTAAAGGGTGGCTTAGCCTGTCTGTTGTGATTACATGTCTAAAAAGTTCAACATGCTATATTTTAGCCACCATAGAATTTTTTATCTAGAAAAATATCTAGTTATTTTTATTTGTACAAAAATATAGAAATAGTACAATGTACAATGTATAATTAGTAAAATGTTCACTATACATGTACAAATAATGAAACTATTAACAAATGTCGGTACAGCTGCGGTACAGTATTTAGACGGTCACGGGTTCGAGTACATGTCAGGATGTACTTTATTCTCACCCTGTGACTTACAAACATTTGTATAGCCCAGCTAGAAATTAATTCACAATGCTAAGTAAGCCTGGGAAATTCGAAGAAATATTTGCATACACAGTAGGTTTATAACTATTCAGTATTTAAACAAGTAAAACGTGTAAGCGGCCGAATAGCTCAGGGGAACTCAAGAGCCGCGGAATCGTATTCCGAGGGGTTCCGAGTGTCAGGGGTTCGAGTGCCTGCCAGGCTGTTACATATCAATATAAATCCGTCAAGAAAAATAGGAAGGAACTGTCTAAAATAATTATCACCCTAAATAGTATTCGGATAGGATTCGGACAGTCTTTGATGAAAAGTCAGAAGATGAACTTGTAAAGGGGGTGGGGTGCTAGTCTGATCACATCATTTGATGTCTGACGAACCTCGTATCTAATATATATTGGTACGCATATAAACATCTGTTTGCTGAATTGAATATCAAAAATGTTGCAATTAATTGGTAATTATATCTTATGCGTATGTAAAATAGGATTAAAACTAATTGATCTTCGGCTTTAAGCATGTAGAAATCTGACCAGTATTCACCGCGAGGTCACAAACTTTAAAACTTTAATGTAAATATCACAATAATACTTCTTTTATATAATATTTCTATTCTTTGACAGGGACACAGAACATCTCTTACATGTTTAAGAAACAACAAATTTACATTATATATCTATCTAAGAAATTCTTTTACTTCTCAATAGTAACAGACGCAAAACACGGTACTTAAGCGCTTAGAAGAACGCAGACGCACGCTAAACGTTTCTGGGAATAAGAAACGCACGCTTTCAGACGCACGATAAACGAAAAACGATACACGGAAAACGATAAACGTTAAACGCTTGTAAACGATGCACGCTTGAGAAAGCGTTTCAGCAAACGCACGTTGCACGCTATACGCACGCACGTTACACGAAAAACGGACGCACGAAAAACGCTATTTTTGACAACCGAAACGTTCACCCTACTGTAGCAAGACGCCTATGTACTCGCTCCAGTAGCTCGTCGTACATTTCAGGTGGCATCGCTAGAAATGTCTTGAAACTTTTAGCATCCTCTCGCCTCAGTTCAATCATTCACTAGCCATAAAGCCCAAAACTTCTTCTCCTCTCGGGCTGAACCGATGACTTCCTCCAAATGCTTCTTCTTGTTTCCCTTTGCATTCGTAATCTCAATCTTCTAATGTGCTGTGTTATTTCAATTTGTTGTTGTAGTTGCAATTGTTCGGCCACTGCCAAAACATATTGATTCCTCATGCGCTGTCCTCCATTGCGACACAATAATATATGACTTTTCAAACTCTCTTGTCCTCATTTAAATAGAGAGACTGACATACTTTTCGGAAATCTTGTGAGTTTCGCTTTGATGCGTATATACAAGTTCCTCTCCGTTTTTACACGTATATGTTCGTATTGCATACGTTTATCTGCGCTGGCATAACTTTTGCCACCGCATCTGTGCGCCGTACCTGATGCGCTTGAAACAGTTTAAGCACACAAAAGGGCGTATCATAGCGCAGCTGATCGCAAATAATACGCTTATCTACGTTTGGTATGCAAATTATTTGTGGCGAATATGCACATTAGGTGTCAGAAACGCTCTCTAGCGTATTCAAATAGACAACTTACGTAGACTTGCGACTCGATCAGCGTATTTAAACGTCGTACTCTAACGCAAAAACCAATGCATCGGTGATTTTTTGACATGTTAAAAAATTCCGACGAACAACAAATGCGACGACGCTCTGTAACCATTGCAAGCGTAAATATGCGAAGACCACAAACGTTCACACGCGTATTTATACGTATTGAAGCGAATCGGCCTAAATCACTTTCGCAACAATGCGCAAGTAATCGGTTTTATAAATGCGCCAACATGGGACGACTCCTTTAAGCTTTTGTTTGTTTATTTTTATGCAGCTCATGTGTTTGCAGAAACAATATTAATTTGTAGATAATACCAGTTGTGGAAGTTATAACAAAATTGTCGTCTGTTTTTGTTTTTAAATGAACCTATATATTTATGTAAATGATGTTGAATTTTCAACAACAAAAAAAAAAGAAGATAACATTGCCATATATTAAACAATTTACTTCCATATCAGACACACCTTTCTTCTGTTTTAAATGGGGTGATAGAAAAACTGATATTATACAATTCACTAAGTGATGTAAGTCGCATTCGTTAAATGAAATCATTCCTGAATTCCCTTTTATTGATTCCAGAATGAATTTGCCAATGATGATGAAATTCCTTTGAATAAATGAAGTTGTAAATTTATTTAAAAATGCTTAAAAGAAAAATATTAAAGTTCTTTCTGAAAAATATATTAAATGCAATGTTTAAAATCAAGAATGGCTTTTATACAGGGAATAATATTTAGCTCTTGGTTAACTATTCCTGTATAAGCTAATATTTTTCTGTCACAAAACGTTTTTTTTAGTGTTAAAACAACGGACATTTTGCGTGCGAAAATATTTGCGAAGGTTAGAACTCACGTTATATAAGCACGCTTGTTACGAAACAGCTTTTGTTTGGTGAAAGTGCTGGAAAAATCATGCGTATTAATTTTAAGCAACGAAATTTGTATTTATAAATCTAACGCAGTAAGCGATGTTACATAAGAGAATGAGAGTTGCTTAATTGCTGTTCTGTTTCATGATATTTTTATATCCTATATACATGCATGATACGACAATCTAGTGATTATTGTTTATTTTTGTTTGTGGTTTATATATTCTTAGGTTATTGCTACTCCTTTCTTCACCAATACAGAAAAATTATTCAAACAAGTGGTTCTATTTAGTTTTGTGACTGCACACGATTACCTGCACGAAAATAATTTTTTTTGTT